>NW_017673907.1:45379-115851 GCF_001879085.1 Nicotiana attenuata | reverse complement strand
TATATATATATATATATATATATATATATATATATATATATATATATATATATATATATATATATATATATATATATATATCGATCTCTTTGGAACTATTATCCATATCGATGCATGACTGCCCAACTGATTAGTGGTTACTACCCAACCGGCCGTAGCTCGGCGGTAAATATGTAACTGCCTAACCGGTCGTAGCTAGATGGTAAATGCATGACTACCCGACCGGCCGTAGCTCGGTGGTAAATGATGGTGCATATAATACCATTATGAACACTAACATCTTTGTTGAATGCCTTAATAGAGAGTTAGGAACATACATAGGCATGCTTTGAATATCATTTTACAGGAATGAACAACGTAGACCTTTTTAGTTACTATGAGTATAACCATTTATGAAATAATATTACATTTACGAATCGTTACTTGGATCATGCAAAAAGGAAAGAAAGGATAGCCTTAACATACCTGAGCCGTTTCTCTTGACAATTCCTCTAACACACGTCTTTTGCAAAAAATACCTAACGGCAGATCAAAGTAGGGGAAAATCCGTATGTTATTCTTGAGAAAGATTGTACCTTGTTCTCTTAGAATTACATTTCACGCTGCTATTACATAATCTTGTTATGAATTTTGTTAAGCAAATCACGTTGCTATTTAAATCCATATGACATCTCTCTTTGAATTTAAGAAGTCTTTTACCTTAATGAGGTAAGGACATCTCTTTAAAATTGTTGGTTGGTGGGACCCACTTTGTGGCTTAGTTGGCCAAAGAATTCTTCTAAATATGCCACCTTGCATACAAACTAAAGAGTCATTATTTCCCAAGCCTTTTTCTGCCACGTTTGAGGTCCAATAGGCTTATCCAAAGATGCTAATTAATTAGTTAACCTCCCACTAAAAATCAATAATTACCCAATTTTCCACATAATTAAGACTTATCTCAAATTACTTAAAATACTACTCACTTTTAATATACTTTATACACCTTACTATCATGGTCATGTGGTATATTACTAGTCCATAAATACGGGGTATTATAGCTTGAACCGTATTTTATCTCCAAATGCCAAACTTCGACCAACCTCATTTTCTTCAACTCGTTTCCTGATGTAAAAGAGGAATCTATGTTAAATTACAATAATTTTGTCAAAGATCATGTTTAGAGCTCAAGTCCAAACATATGACTTATTTTCAAGAAGCGCAAGAAGTCCAAGAAGCTCAAGATTGATTTTAAGAAGCCAAGATTCTTTCCTTCTTAAAATAGGATTTATTTTATTCCTTTTGGAATAAGGATTTTCCTTTTAGTAGGATTCTAGTTTCTTTTCCTTGTAGAATAAGGATTTTACTTTCCTTGTCTTTATTTATTTTATTTCCTTAATAGAATAGGAATTGTAGTCATCAAAGAAGAGAGTCTACGCCTATATAAAGGGTTTTCTTGCCTTGTAGAATGCAATTCACGTTTTTGAGCTTTACCCTAATTTGCAATAGAGTGTTTTTCTCTATTTTGTCTTCTTCATCCTTGTTTTTGGTTCCAAGCAAGGTGGTTATAGTCTTTATCTTGTTTTCAATTACATGTGGTGTTTCTTTATCACGTTAATCGATTTCAAGTGGTGACTTTAGGAATCTTATAGTTCCTGATCATTCAAGAACACGTTTCTTGATCTAAATTCGTTTTTTTATCATAGAATCATAATGATAGTTTTTATGAGTCTACCAAACTATAGAGAACCTGGTCCTCTACAAGTTTTCACTGAGAATGCTAATGAAACAGTAAGTAAATGAGACACGGGATTTTTATGTGGAAAAGTCCCACTCAAGGGGATAAAAACCACGACCTACACTTGTAGGTTTTCAACTTCACTAACTTGTAAACACTCGATTACAAGCCACTTTGTAATGACTTTATTACAAATACTTCCTCTAACTTGTAATACGCTAATCACAAGCCACTTTATCACTCACTAGTTACAAGGACTTCAATCACTCTAACTTGTAATACACTAATCACAAGCCACTTTGTCACTAACTGGTTACAAAGGATTTAACTTATGACTAACTCTAGTCACAACACAAACTCAGAAAGTTTATGATTTTGTAGAGGGGATGCTAAGTAACGCTTCTAACTAAGCAATTAGGAATTACAATAAGAACAATTACAAAGTTACAACTCAACTAAGGACAACAGAATACTCGATTTAGGAACTGGTCCGTAGTAGTGTTTTACTTTGTTCTTCAAGCTCTTGAGAATTGAGTTCACTATTTTTCAGAAGTCTTGAATGCTTGAAGTGAGAGTTCAATTGTCAAGTGATGTCTTGATATAATTCTTCTTGTTAGTACACCTTTATGACATCACTTGGGTGATGTATGCACTTTAGTTAGTCAAAGGACAAATGACCGCTGGAAACAGCGCAGCACAGGCAGCAACAGTGCAGGCAGTCACGTCGCTTCCAGTTGTATCCAATTGACCTCGTACTGCTGTGAGTAAACCACAAGGATATCAGGTCCTTGTCTGGTTCTCTATCTCCTGAAGCTATAGTAGTTCACATTTAGCTGGACTCCGTTGATTTGCAATGTAGCCCAAGTGTTTCAGGTTCCCAATCTGGTTCTTGGCAGCAAGTTTGTTAGATCATCATAACATAAGGCAAAGACATTGAAAACCCATCAAATTCCCCCTTTTTGATGATGACAAACTTAGACATTGATATGTATATTTAGGAACTTCAACAAGTTCCCCTGACTTTATACTTCCCCCTTTAATCAGATCCTTGATACAGAGAGACAAAGAGAACCAGATAGGCGAACAGGAACTTCACAAGTTCCCTCTGACTGTATACAATCTTCCCCCTTTTGGCATTATTAAAAAGACATAAACAAGTCAAACAACGTAAAGAAGTCTAGCCAAGCTAACCCATGCCGCATATATGCATACAACATGACAGAGAAGAGAAGTAGAGAATGCTAGTAATGAGATAATAACAGAGGATAGATTTTAGATATATAAAAACATAGGCCTTTGCTTAAAAAGCAGAGGCATAATTGGACTATTAAAGACGGGAGCAGTACTGTTACATCCCAACCACATCAAAAAAAGAAACAAAACATCTGCCAAAAAAAACAACTTAAAAGAACAATCCAGAAACTGGTCACCGAAAGGGTACTTAGGGGGCACTAGGAGTGGAGGGCTTGGAAGCTGCAGCAAGAGTTTGGAGAACTAAGTCTATTCGGGCATTCGCCGACTTTTGCTCATTGAGCAGTTCTGCTTTCAGGTTCTCCACTTGTGCCCTGAGATCAGCATTCTCTTGTACCAAATCACGTCATCATTTGACGCTGGAGCCCCTTGAGCTTGCTGACCTTCCAATATAGCATTCCTGGCCTTCAACCGTCTGATCTCCTCAGTTGCACTGGTTTGAGCATTAATAAGCTGTGAGATGGTTGATGTACTGCCTATCCCCCCACTCTTTTCTATGCACTCGCATTCTTCTAATGTTGTCTGTGAAAAGGTCTACTTCTTGGTTCCTACCTTGCCTCTTCCTAGCGGCACCTTGAAGAACTTAAACACTTGCGTAAGCAGAAACCCATATGGAAGACCATGATTACCATCCTTAAAGGTTGCGACCTTTTGCATGTGTTCGATCATAATGGCAGGCAGGTTGACAGGAGCAAAGCTATCCAGTTGCTCCATCAAAAATAGGTCAGACTTAGAGGTCATGGACCTCCTCTCAGCACGAGGCAATAGAAATTTGTTTACCAATTTGAAGAGCAACTGATAGACAGGGAGTAATGCTTTCTTATGGATCTGGACCCCCTTTTGGTTCACATTGTCCTTTACAACAACATTCCGGAAATTATACTGACACGCATCCTTCACACTAGACACACTAACTGTAGGGACCTTAAGAATATCCCCACGCATACGTACATCGAACACGATATCCACTCCATTCACCAAAGCACAAATATGGTCGGTATCAACTGGAAAGAGGCTGGCGAAGAAGCTTTGAACCTCATCCTCATACACCTTAGGAGCATCTATTTGGAATAGATGTCCCCATCGTTGAAACTCAACCATCTCAAGGACTTGTCGCATACCAACCATATCAGAGATTGCTGGGTCAAAAGTACGACCCAGTAGAACCTTTTGGTGCCTTAGGCGATCTGAGGCAGAACTACTGTCACTCCTCAGCTTTTTCACAGAACCTGGTTCCGTAATAGTTTCAGACTTTCTTTTGACAGACTTCCCACCACTTGATTTTTCTTTACCCTTAGACTGAACTAACACATCCTCATCAGAGAGTAAGGTATCACTCACAACATCCTTCAACTTAGAGCTTGGGGTTGAAACTCTCTACTGAAGCAGGTTGCTTCCTTTTCTGGGACCGTCTCACCAAGGAACCAGGTTCCTCTTGGGTTTCCTCTTCCACTTCTACCACAGGAACATCTTTATCACAAACAGGCACATTGTCTTTCACCAACCTCCTCCTTTGCTTCTTACTACTTTTTTTTCTCTTTTGAAGGGCAAAGTCGTAGGCTACCTTTGCTTGCAACCTGGTAGTAGGTCGCTTGGTGGAAGACTCAGGAGTGGACACCACCCTTTTTTTGACTATGAAAGCATCAAGAACCAGGTTGTCTAAATCCTCCTCATCGCTAGACTTCATTTCTGGAGCTTGAATATTCAGGGGCGCAACAGCAAATGCAGGAGCAAAACTCACCTGGGAAGGAGAACCCTGACCGGGGTCCTCCGGAGAGGGGTCAGGTTCCTCATGTGAGGGCCTAGTAGTTTCTGCTGGTGCAGATCCCTCAACAGTCACAATGGCTCCTTTTTCCCCCATATCCTGTACCTCTTTTCTCTGAGAAATTATGTCATGCAAGACACTATCAACAGATACCACAAAGATGGTTACAACACTTTCTTCCTCAATCGGTACCACTTCTACCACGGAAGTTGCAGCAACAATGGTGGAACTCTCTGCGACCTCAGGGCTTTGACCTTGTTCTCCATTTTTTCTTTGGGCAGTGGGAACATCAGAAGATAGAAAGGACGGATCAACAATTTTAGGGGTTGCAGGAATGGAGAGAGACAGGGAATCTGGGTTAGGTGTGACTTCAGCGGGGAGAACAGGAGTGTTTACAGAGGACTCAGTGGGGACGGAGGATTCCATAGGTTTTTCAGTATTAGATAACTGAAGTAGGGATGTCGGCGTTTGTATCAGCCATTTGAAGGATGGAGGGAAGGTGGTCTGGAAAAGTTCTAATGGGGGACTTATGGAGTGTAGAGAGAGGAGAAAGGTTTTATTCTGAACGTGTAATTATGAAGAGAGAGATAGGAATCGGTTCTGAAATGGCGGTTGTGCGTGGAGAAGTTCAACGTTTCAAAGGGAGATGGAACGATTTGAAGTGAAGAGACGTGACAACAGGGTCTGAAAAGGTGAGTAGCATGGCAGTTGATTTTTGTACCTTTTCAAGACGTGTATTAAAGAATGCACGGAACTACTAACCTTTGGTACAAGAACCAGGTTCTTGACCGTTTGTCTGAAAATAATCCTCTTTTATTATCCATGCACTGCATCTTCAGCTTCTATACTCATCATGCGTGTTTACTTGCAACGGTATTAAAGTGAGTTAGACTTGGCCGGAAAACACTTTAGCTAGTTTTACCTGAAGGTGATCTTCATAGCCAAGTGATGAGGGATCAGGTTCTCAGTTGGGCTTCAAAAGCCCCAGCTTCACCCTGTTTCTTTCAAAATGTTCCCTACTCAATGCTTTGGTGAAGATATCTGCAATTTGGTCTTCTGTGCTGCAGAACTTCATACAGATCAACCCTTTCTCCACATTGTCCCTTAGAAAATGATGCCTCACATCAATATGCTTAGTCCTTTTATGTTGAACTGGATTCTTGGCCATGTTGAGTGCACTGGTATTATCACATAGAAGGGGCACATACTTAGTAAGTATCCCAAAATCCTCTAGTTGCTGCTTAATCCAAAGGAGTTGAGCACAACAGGATACTGCAGCTACATATTCTACTTCAGCTGTTGAAAGAGCCACTGAGTTTTGCTTTCTTGTTCCCCAAGATATGAGACATGAACCTAGGAAGTGAGCCATTCCAAAAGTGCTTTTTTTGTCCACAAGATAACCTACATAGTCAGCATCAGCATATCCAATGAGATTAAAATTGTCACCTGAGGGATAATAAAGGACCAGGTCCTGACACAGAATTCTTTTAGCAGCCTTCAAATGAGATTCCTTGGGATTTGATTGAAACCTTGCACATAGCCCCACACTGAAGACAATATCAGGTCTGCTGGCAGTGAGATAGAGAAGAGACCCAATAATGCCTCTATACATAGTTTGATTCACAGTTGATCCAGTTTCATCCATGTCCAGTCGAGTGGCCGTAGCAATGGGAGTGTCTATCACCTTTGATGCTTCCATGTAAAACCTCTTCAAGAGCTCCCTAATGTATTTCTGCTGACAAATGAATGTACCCTTTGAGGACTGCTTAACTTGAAGACCCAAGAAGAAGTTTATCTCTTCCATCATACTCATTTCAAACGCACTTCCTATGAGTTTCGAAAATTCTTCACACAGAGAATCGGCTATTGCCCTAAAAATGATATCATCAACATAGACCTGAACAATGAGCAGGTTCCTTCCTCTTTTCTTCAGGAACAAAGTGTTGTCAATTTTCCCTCTTTTAAAGCCATTTTCTAAGAGGAATTTTGACAGCCTGCTTTAACCCATACAGCGCTTTTTCCAGTTTAAACACATATTCAGGGTGTTCATGACATTCAAACCCTGGAGGTTGCTTCACATAGACTTCTTCCTTAAGAATTCCATTCAGAAATGCACTTTTAACATCCATTTGGAACAAGGTGAATTCCATATGGGATGCAAAAGCGATTAGGATTCTAATAGCTTCCATGCGAGCGACCGGAGCAAACGTTTCATCATAATCAATCCCTTCCTCCTGATTGTAGCCTTGAGCCACTAGCCTGGCCTTGTTCCTTGTAGTGTTTCCATGTTCATCAAGCTTGTTCCTGAATACCCACCTGGTTCCTATAATAGTTTGATCTGAGGGTCTAGGTACCAGGTGCTAGACATTGTTCCTTTCAAACTGATGCAGCTCATCTTGCATGGCTGTAATCCAATTTGCATCTTTAAGGGCTTCTTTGATATTTTTGGGTTCTATTTCGGAGAGAAAGACTGAGAAGGCAAGTGAATTTCTGGCTTTTGACCTGGTTTGTACTCCAGAATTTAGAGGAGTGATTATGTTGTCAAGAGGATGAGAGATTTTGTGTTTCCAGTTGGGCATTTGAGGATTATTTGTAGAGGAGCTGGGTATATTCAGCTCTCTCTAGTGTTCTTCTCTCAGGTACTGGTGGAGTACCCTATACTGCATCAACCACTCTTTCTTCAGCTTCAGTGGTGGTAATTGAGATACCTGGTTCCATTGAAGAATACTCAACATTGTCTTCACTTGGCTCCTTCACTTGGCTCATCATATCTGCCTTTCCATTTGTCATGTCAATGACTTCACTAGGGACTAGTAAGGGTTCTCCATCTTGATCGTCTTCAGCACTCTTCTCACAGGATGGATAAGACTCATCAAAAATAACATGAACACTCTCCTCAACACATTGAGTCCGTTTGTTGTATATTTTGTATGCTTTGCTTTGAGAAGAGTAGCCCAGAAATATTCCTTCATCACTCTTGGCGTCAAATTTACCAAGCTGATCCTTTCCATTGTTAAGAACATAGCATTTGCACCCAAATGATCTTAGATGAGTTAGCTTGGGTTTCCTTCCATTCGGCAACTCATAGGGGGTTCTGTTCAGGGGTGATCTGATCATGCACCTGTTCACCAAGTAGCATGTAGTGTTGACCGCTTCAACCCAGAAGTTCTTTGCAATTCCACTGTCGATCAGCATTGTTCTTGCCATTTCTTCCAGAGTTCTATTCTTCCTTTCCACTATTCCATTTTGTTGGGGGGTTCTAGGAGCTGAGAAGTTGTGAGAGATGCCATTTTCATTTCAGAACTCGTCAAATTTGGCATTGTCGAATTCTGTTCCATGATCTGATCTAATACATGCGACTCTAGACTCCATTTTTACCTGGATTTTCTTCGCAAAAGCTACAAACACCTCAAAGGTTTCATCTTTAATTCTAAGAAATAAAGTCCATGTAAATCTGGAGTAGTCATCCACTATCACAAAAATGTATCTTTTTCCTCCCCTGCTTTGCACTCTCATAGGGCCACACAAGTCCATATGCAGAAGCTCGAGTGGCTTTGAGGTGCTTACATCCTTTTTAGACTTGAAAGAGGACTTCACAAGCTTTCCTCTAGCACAGGGATCACAAACTTTTTGTACTTTAAACTTTGACATGGGCAGACCATGGACCAGGTCCTTCTGGATTAGTTTGTTCAGAAGAGAGAAGCTTGTGTGCCCCAATCTTCTTTGCCAGAGTTCATCATCATCATCAACAACTTTCAGACAACTCAGATCACTACTTTGTATGGAATCGAAATCAGCGACATTGGTATTCTTGTATCTTTTGGCCACAAGTACCACTTCACCAGTTACCAGATTAGTAACT
Organism: Nicotiana attenuata; assembly: GCF_001879085.1. Taxonomy (NCBI): domain Eukaryota; kingdom Viridiplantae; phylum Streptophyta; class Magnoliopsida; order Solanales; family Solanaceae; genus Nicotiana; species Nicotiana attenuata. Next base: position 107,256 of record NW_017673907.1, on the reverse strand, counting down.
GTACATATCTTGGACAGAAACTCTACCTTATTTCCTTTATCACAGATCTGAGAGACACTCAAGAGACTGTACTTAAGACCATTGACATAGTACACATTCTCAATAAAGTGAGTGAGTGATTTCCCGACTTTTCCAACTCCAAGAATGTATCCCTTTTTTCCATTGCCAAAGGATACACTCCCTCCTTGCAGGGCCTTTAGTGAAAGAAAGTCCATGGTGTTCCCAGTCATGTGTTTTGAACATCTACTATCCATGAACCATTGTTGACTGCTTCCTTTCACTGTTCCCTGCACAAAGAGATCAAGAGTTAGTTTTAGGAACCCAAACAAGTTTGGGTCCCTTGTAGTAGGCAAGAGGATGAATAAGGACTCTCTTAGTCCATGCAGGTAATATGCGTTTTTTGTAGGTGGAACCTGGTCCCTTTTTAGTAGTTACATTTTCAGCAAACACTTTGTTTTTATGAATGGACTGGACCCTGGCTTGGCAATTTTCTTTGAAATGCCCATCGTTCCCACAGTGAGCACACAGCCAGTTGTCTAGTACAGTAACATACTTGTATGGGGGTTGTAAGGGATATTCTCCCTTTGGAACCATATTCCCTGCCTGTTTCCACCATTATTAATGCACATGGTAGTTATAGCTTTTGAGGACCGGGTCCATTTTAGGGACTTTTCAAGATCATTTTTTATTCTTTCCAGTTCAGTCTGGAGATGTTTGTTTTTCTCAGATTCAACACAAAGACTAGTTCTCACAGCCTTGAACTCGTTTTCAAGCCTAATGTGTTCCTCACTGGCTACCTCTTTCCCTTTTCCAGAATTTCCAGGTTTTGACTCAGTCCCTGGTCCCTCTATTGTTTCCTTTAGGTCTGAAATTACCACCAAGAGATCATCTCGTTCTTCCTCAATCTCAGTCACTCTCTTCATTAAGGCTTCTCTATCTTTTCTGAAGTTTTCAATGGTTTCTTTATGGTCAATAGCTACAGTCACTAAGTCATTTCTAGTTTGTTCAGCATCTCCTTATTCTAAGGTCAAAGAATCCTTACCCTCCACAAGACTATGATAGGCATCAATCAGTACACTACCTAAAGACATGAGTTTCTTAGGAGAGTAGGATTTCAGATTTCTCTGAACATCCTTCAGATTTACCTCACTTTTGTCATTGTCTTCATCATCATCTGATTGGGCCATCAAAGAAAATATTGAGTCATATTCATTTTTCTCACTTTCAATAGCCATCATGGAGTTGTCACCTGCATCGACTTCATCTTCAGATTCACTAGAGGAGTGTCCCCATGCTGCAAGAGCCTGTTTCACCATATTGTCAGCAGATTTCTTCCTCTTGACGTCTTTGTCAGGAACCGGGTTCCTCTTGGCTGCTCTCTCAGGGTTGTACTTGGAGTACTCTTGCTTCAGGAGAGAACAGTCTTTGATGAAGTGCCCAGGCTTTCCAAACTTATGGCAGAGATCATAGTTCTTTGGTTTGCTAGATCTGTCCCTTTTTGGCATTCCCCCATTTCTTCTGACCATCTTCTGAAACCTTTTGGTTAAGTAAACCATGTCGTTGTCCTCCTCACTTGAACCATTGCTATCAGCCTTGAGTACCAGGTTCCTTTCCTTCTTTGGTTCTTTTCTTTTACTGTCTATCTTCCTCTTCATCTCGTAGGTCTTCAGATTTCCAACCAGCTCGTCCATGGCCAGCTCTTGCAGGTCCTTTGATTCAGTAATAGCATTTACCTTGCTTTCCCAGGAACTAGGCAGGATACTGAGAATTTTCCTCACTCTCTTGTTCCTAGGTATGGTTTCACCAAGTGAGTGTAACTCATTTATGATGGAAGTGAATCTTGTGTGCATATCTTGAATGGATTCATCATCCTTCATTGTGAAGAGTTCATACTCGGTAGTAAGCATATCGATCTTAGATTGTTTTACTTGGGTGGTTCCCTCATGAGCTGTTCGCAAAGCTTCCCATATCTCCTTAGCAGTGTCACAAGCAGAGATTCTATTGTTTTCATCAGGTCCTATTCCACATACCAAAATCTTCTTGGCACGAAAATTCTTCTCCACAGCTTTCCTGTCTGCGTCGGTGTATTCTTTTCTGGTTTTTGGCATTGAGAATGGAAGTTCTTCAAGTACCTTTGTTGGGACGTAAGGGCCGTCACATATGACATCCCATAACTCAGAATCCTCAGCCATGATGAAATCATGCATTCTTGTCTTCCACCACCCATACTATTGTCCATTGAACCTGGGTGGTCTGTATGTAGATTGACATTCTTCAAAATTTGGTGGAGCAGCCATACAGATCCTTCCTAGGTGTTAGCCTGATAGGAGGAACCTGCTCTGATACCAATTGATAGTTTTTATGAGTCCACCAAACTATAGAGAACCTGGTCCTCTACAAGTTTCCACTGAGAATGCTAATGAAATAGTAAGTAAATGAGACACAAGATTTTTACGTGGAAAAATCCCACTCAAGGGGACAAAAACCACGACCTACACTTGTAGGCTTTCAACTTCACTAACTTGTAAACACTCGATTACAAGCCACTTTGTAATGACTCTATTACAAAGACTTCACTCACTCTAACTTGTAATACGCTAATCACAAGCCACTTTGTCACTCACTAGTTACAAAGACTTCAATCACTCTAACTTGTAATACACTAATCACAAGCCACTTTGTCACTAACTAGTTACAAAGGATTTAACTTATGACTAACTCTAGTCACAACACAAACTCAGAAAGTTTATGGTTTTGTAGAGGGGTTGCTAAGTAACGCTTCTAACTAAGCAATTTAGGAATTACAATAAGAACAATTACAAAGTTACAACTTAACTAAGGACAACAAAATACTCGATTTAGGAACTGGTTCCGTAGTAGCGTTTTACTTTGTTCTTCAAGCTCTTGAAAATTGAGTTCACTATTTTTCAGAAGTCTTGAATGCTTGAAGTGAGAGTTCAATTGTCAAGTGATGTCTTGATATAATTCTTCTTGTTAGTACACCTTTATGACATCACTTGGGTGATGTATGCACTTTAGTTAGTCAAAGGACAAATGACCGCTGGAAACAGCGCAGCGCAGGCAGCAACAGTGCAGGCAGTCACGTCGCTTCCAGTTGTATCCAATTGACCTCGTACTGCTGTGAGTAAACCACAAGGATATCAGGTCCTTGTCTGGTTCTCTATCTCCTGAAGCTATAGTAGTTCACATTTAGCTGGACTCCGTTGATTTGCAATGTAGCCCAAGTGTGTCAGGTTCCCAATCTGGTTCTTGGCAGCAAGTTTGTTAGATCATCAAAACATAAGGTGAAGACATTGAAAACCCATCACATAACTTTTCTTGAACCGGTACAACATCAATATTTACTTGTTTTGAATGAGTAAATAGTCTTTTTTATAGTTCAGATCATCATCTTTCGCCTCGTTTTTGAATCATCAGATTTCGAGTCCTAAAACTTGTGATACGTTATTTCTTGAAATTGGCCCACAAAACTACATTTTTGTTTCAAGATCTTGATCCTGGTCGGTTGGTACTTTGTTAACTTGAAGAATCAAATCAATTTGGTATCACCCTCTCACCTTCACGACTTTACTTATCACTTGTTATAAATATCATAAGCACTTATAACCTCAAAAATAGTCTTGTCCTCGTCCTAAAGTACTACTATTAAAATATTAAGCTAATAAATTATGGTACCACATAGAATCAATGCATACACTATTATTTTATTATAACATCCATGTAAAAATACATATATTTTCTCAACTTCTAATTTTTCTAATCTCTTATAAAGAGTACAAATTTCCGTACGCTTAATTCTTAAAATGGTAAAAAGATAACCTTCTTTTCTTGTGAAAAAATAATTTCTATCTTTACAATAAAAAAATCTCACAAACTTTCTCATATTATGTATATAATTTAAAGCATGTACGAAAGTAATAATATTAATAACTATATAAAATCATATTTTTCAAACTTTTTTACAAAAATGTTCCACTCAAAATACCATATCAAATATATATAACGTTATCAAGGTTGTTAAACTTACGGGGTCTTACAATCTCACAAATCCTTTATAACCTCGTGAATGGTCTTAATCCCTTCAAGCTCATATGGATTACTACGACTCATCCTAATATTAAAGTACGAGATGTAACATGAAGCTTATTGTGACTCAGACTGGGGTGGATGTTTACAAACTAGAATATCTGTTACAGGATATGTAGTCAAGTTTGATGATGCACTATATCCTGGAAGTCCAAGAAGCAGGAGACAGTTGCCAGAAGCTCAGTAGAAGCAAAATTTAGGAGTATGGCTTCAACAGTTGTAGCGCTAACTTGGCTTACAGGAGTGTTTTCAGAACAAGGAGTTGAGTTGCCCTTGCCTATAGACTTATACTATGACAGCAAAGCTGCAATTTAGACTGCAGCTAATCCTATTTTCCATGAAAAAACCAAGCATACTGATATCGATTGTCACTTTATGAGGAAAAGAATTATACAAGGATTGATCAAGACTCATCATTTATCTACCAAGGAACAACAAGCTGATTTACTGACTAAGAGTCTTGGGAAAATGCAACACGACTATCTACTGTCCAAGCTGAAGTTGAAAGACTTGTTTCAACCATCAGCTTGAGGGAGGGTGTTGAAGTATTAGATGTATAGTTAGTGGAATGTACAGCTGGATGCCAGCTAAGCTAAGTTAGTGGACGGTTTAATTTGTTAAGTAGGTTGTTAGTAGCTAACTTGTTAGTATATATACACGGCTAGTGTACAATATTTGTAATGAAATTAACAGAAAATGAAGGAACTCTTTCCTCTCCATTAGCGTGTAACTGTTTCTTCTTCATTTTCAGCTTAGCAGCTCAGATTAAATTTAGGATTTCATCAAAATGAAACAGAAAAAGTACTACTCCCTCCGGTTCACAATAAGTGTCCAATTTGCTTTTTCATTTTGGTTCAAAATAAGTGTCCAGTTATGTAATCAAGAAAGAATTCAATTTGTTTTTACAAAATAACCCCTATGTACATATCCCTAAAAAGTTTTCTTACTCCTCACATTAAATGTTTAATTAGGGGTAGTTTAGTCATAGTAGGTATTTTTGTATAGAATTTAGTATTTTCTTAATGGGCGTGCTAAAAGTAAATTGGTCACTTATTGTGAACCGGAGGGAGTAATTACTAACTACTTACCAATGTCATATGGTTTGAATTATAAAATTAGCTTAAAGATTTAAAAAGTATTACTGTGTTAATGACAATGGAAATAATAAATAGAAACAACACATAAAATTTGATGATACAAAACGATGGTATATCTGAAGAATAGCCTTTTTGATGATTTTTAATATGTAATAACTTTGAGTGTCCTAAATGGCTCTTTGTCTTAAGAATGGTGGCACATAGAAAATATACACAAGGGATAAGTTAGCCAAATAGGGTATGTTAAATATCACAAGTTGCGCTTTCCAAGTTGAAAAGTTGAGGTTACCTTGTACTTTAATAGTTAACTAAGAAGCAGGATTGAATTGTGTGATATGAGTGGTAGATGAAGCTACAGGTGCATTACTGTTGGAAATAGTAGCATCACCGTAGTTAATAACAACATGAGTGATTGTATTTCCTGGAGCAGCCACAGATGGAAAAAGAAAATGAATTTGACTCGTAAGAGCTTATGAGAGCTCCAATACCATACTATAAGATCTGATAAGGAAAGCAATCAAAAGTATTATCTTATTCATTCAGCAGCCAAGCTTTAAATATATCAAAGAATAATAACCTAGCGCTAAAGTTAAGGAAACTAATTGCTAGCTATACTCCCGAACAATTGGGAGGAAGACTTATTCAAAACAATAGCTAATGTTAGAGATGCTCCTAAATAGGAGGACATTTAATCAAAATTTGTACCAAGAAAAAGTGATAAGATGAGGATGCTTAATAGGATATTGTTACTAATCTGCTAAGCCTCTATATGAAGGTGAGAATGAAACTAGAGAGCACCTAATTTCTAGTATTCTTATTTTAGCCTTAATAATATTTTCTCATAGGATTAATGTGGCATATTTTTTTTGGTCGAAAGAATTTTTTTATTTCAGCCAGTTTTTCAATTTACATCACCTGTACTTTGGACTCTAGTATCAGGTCTCATGACTGAAACCAATAAACAAAAACATCTATCCCATAACACTCATGGGTCTTTTTCCTATCCTACTTGTTATGAATTACAATTAGGATAACTATTTAGTGTACTCAATATTGGTATCCATTTATATTTCTTCTGTCCTGTTATGTGCACCTGCATGGCTATGTCTTTTGCTCTATCTTTGACCTCTCTACTCTGGTTTTGAAATCTTATTTCATTTCGCTCGATCCAGATGTGATATACTACTGCTGCAAACACCACTCTTAGCAAAGTTTTCCTTGGATTTCTGTTGTTTACATTGGTAGTTAACCACTGCACCTCAGCTTCCCAGTTTTCAACTTTTCTCTAGTATCATAGCCATCCTAGCATTCCTGTCCATAAGCTCTGTGAATATGGACACTTGAAATACAAGTGATCATGTGTCTCTTCTATGTCACCTCCACATAGTACACAAGAGTGAGTCACCTGAATTCCCCATTTTGCTAGTCTGTCAACTGTGGCCAGCCTTCTTTGAATTGCCATCCATAAAATGAATTGCTGCTTTGGTAGTATTCCAGTCAACATGACTACTGCTTTCTAGTAGACTTTGGGATACCTTGGAGTAGCATGAAGATAAGCTTTCTGAATGTTGAATCTCCCATTCCCAACAAAGGACTCAATTGTTGGTATGTCATTAGCCCACCATTCTCTTGCTGTAAACAGTTTCCTTACTAGCCAACTAGCCTGCTTTGGGATCTCCATTGTATTGATGTCATTCTGCTTTATGTAGTAGCAATGTATTCATCTAATCCAAAGCTTGTCTTTCTTAGCCATTATAGCCCAGAGGAGTTTAGTCAAAGCAGCTTTGTTCCATCTCTCATAGTTGATAATGTTTAGACCCCCAGCAGCTTTTGGTTTACACAATGTTTCCCATGTTATAGGAGCTCTATGAGTGTTCTCATGACTACCAGTCCACAAATAGTTCCTGCAATACCATTGACAAGTTTAATAACTTTCTTTGGAATAAGGAATACTTGAGCCCAGTAGGTATGCATTTCAAACAGGACGCTCTTAATGAGTTGTAGTCTTCCAGCATAGGACAAGAACTTTGATGTCCAGCTTCTTATCCTTTGCACAATCTTCTCAACTAATGGCATGCACTGGTGAATAGTAATTTTCTTTGATGACAAAGGGACTCCCAAGTATTTGAATGGGATGTTGCCTGCTGATAGTTGAAGTTCTGCTAACATTCTGTCTTTGAATTCCATAGGCACACCTGCTATATATAATGAGCGTTTTTCCAAATTTGCTTGTAGACCTGAGACCTTGGAGAAGTGATCAAAAACTCCCATCATCAACTTCATTGATACCTCATCTGCTCTACAACACATCAGTAAGTCATCTGCAAAGCAGATGTGTATGACTTGTAGTCTAGCACATTTAGGATGAAAGCTAAAGTCTGGGTTCTGAGTCAGTGTCTTCAGAGATCTGTTTAGGTACTCCATTGCTAATACAAACAAGTATGGGGACATAGGGTCCCCCTGCCTTAACCCTTTTCTTGCTGCAAATTTATCAGTTAGTCCACCATTCAGTAGTAGAGTATAACTGACTGTAGATACACATTCCATGATTAGTGCTACCATTTTGTATGGTATCCCAAACTCTAGCAGTACTGCTTTCAAAAAACTCCATTCAACCGAATCATATGCTTTTTTGATGTCTACTTTGATCATATATCTAGGAGAGACTGCTTTTTGAGAGTACCCTTTAATCAATTCATGAGCCATTATGACATTTATATTTCTCCCTTCTATGAAGGCAGACTGAGAAGGTCCAACCAATAGATCCACAACTAGTTTAAGCCTATTTGTCAGTATTTTAGCAATAATCTTGTACATTGTTGAGCAACAGGCAATAGGCCTAAATTCCTTCACATAGCTAGGGTTTTTCACCTTTGGGATTAATGTAACAGTTGTGCGGTTAATTTCTTTCAATAGTCTGCCTGTTTGAAGGAATTGTTGTACTGCTTCTATTACCTCCTTTCCAATTATTGGCCAATATTCCTTAAAGAACTCAGCAGGATATCCATCCATACCTGGTGCCTTGTCATTAGGCATATTCTTCACAATCTGACAGATATCCTCTGTTGTCACCACTTGCAACAGTTGTTGCTGCTGATTCAGTGTTAGACAAGGACCATTTCTTGCTATATTGACATCAATCCCTGGTATTTCATCAGCTGTTGTCCCCAATAGTTGCTGAAAGAACTGGATGAAGTCTCGCTGAATGTGTTTTGGCTCATTGATCTTCAGCTGTTGTTCAGTATAGATGCAACTCAACTTATTCTTGCTTGTCTGGCCCTCATGTAAGCATGGAAATATTTGGTGTTACAATCTCCTAGTTGGATCCATGTTGCTCTTGACCTTTGCCTCATAATTTTCTCCTGAATTGTTTCCCATTTCTCTATGCTTTCTAAGGTCCTTCTTTCTTCTTCTATCAGCTATTTGTTGAAGTAGTCATCATTGAGCTTCCCCTGTATCTCCTTCAATGTTTCTCTGAATTGTATCAGCTTTTGATCCACTGAGGAATGTTCCTGTTGAATATCCCTTGTTTGTTGCTCAATAAGCTTCAGCTTTCTCCATACAGAATACATGACATATCCTTGAATCTTTTGACTCCAAGTGTTCTGGACTACTTCCTTGTACTCTCTTTGTTGCATCACTGATGTTAGTAACCTATAAGGCCTTTTCACTTTAACCTTGATCACCTCAGTATTTATCATTATAGGGGTATGATCTGAGCATCCAGGTAGCATGTATATTGCCTCTACCCCATTATAAACATTGAACCAATCTGCATTCCCAAAAGCCCAATCTATGTGGCTATATATTCTGATTTCTGCATCCCTTTTATTGCTCCATGAAAATCTGTTACCTCTTTTTGTGATTTGTCCCACTCCAATATCATCAAAACAGTTTTGAAAATCAGTCATTTCTGCTTGATGAACTGCACCCACATTTAGCACACTGTTGAAGTCTCCTATTATGATCCAAGGTCCATTAGTTTGCATGTTCCTCAAGCTTCTCCATAGTGGGACTATGTGCTGAGCAGTGTGTAGGCCATATACAAATGTTATGTAACTGGTAAATGCCGAATTCTTGTCCTTCACTAGACAGTGTACCAGCTGGTCAATGCTCTCCAAAATTGTTACATGGACATTTGCTTCTTTCCACAATAACCATATTCTACCATTAGGTGCATAATCATAGTTGTCTTTGAATTGCCAGTCTACACCCAACTTCCTCTTAATAGTCTGTGACCTGTGTTTTTTAACTCTAGTCTCCAAACAAGCTATCATATCTACTTTATTTGTCAACAAGAACTTCTTTAGTTCTTGCTGTTTATAGGACTTATTCAGTCCTCTAATATTCCAGGACACAATGATCATGGGGGCTTGTGATAGCTGGAAGTACCCTCATTAGCCGTTTGGCCTGCTATAGTACTAGAAGATTGCCCCTGCTCTCCCTCAGTAAATGGCCTCTCCAATATTGTCAGTGGTGCAAATGCATTCCTTCTAGCTAGTTCTTCATAATTGATCTCTTTATGTTTTGTTTTGCCAGCTGCTCCTTGTATTACCACTGCCTGTTTGCCTCTGTTAGTCACTTGAATCTCCACAACTGGTTCTTGTTCTGTGTGATTCTCTTGTTGCAGGATAGTTGTGTTATTGCTTTCCTCTACTACTGCTTTAGGTTTCCATTCCATTTTAGTTCTCTTCTTTCTTCTTCTCTTATGCTTCATTGGTTCCTCTTCTTGCTGTGTTGCTTGTTGACATTCTCCAGTGCCATGCCCAAATTTGTTGCACTCTAAACAGAATTTTGGTTTCCATTCAAATTCAACTCTCTGCATCCAGCTTCTATTTGACATCTCAACACAAACCTCATCAGGCAATGGTTGCGTAATGTCCATTTCAACAAGGATTCGAGCATATGATACCTTTTCACATTCTGCTGTAAGTCTATCAGTGTAAATAGGTTTTCCTAGTAGGCTAGCAATCCTACCTAGATTTTCCTCAGCCCAACATTGGATCGGTAGCCCAGGAAAATTGATCCAAATTGGAACAATTTTCATGGACTCATTCTGCATCTGGTCCCAATCCTTCAACACCATAGGTCGGCTATTGAACGTGTACGGGCCATTTTGCATTATTAGGTTTTTGTCCTCCATAGATTCAAATTTAAAGAGAAAATACCTGTCATCATGCAGCAACACTGTTGGAGTTGTGACTGTATTCCATACGCCATAGACAAATTTAAGCATCTCCTTGAATGACGGATTTCCCCCTAGGACATAACCTATCAAAGTTGTTCTCCATCGCTGGGACTGTTGCTCTATCTCCTTTGGGTTTAATTTGGCCATTTTCACTCCGTCCTTCACTGTCAGAGGGTAGAATTTGAGTTGCATGCCTTGTGTTTGAACTCTGTTGCCTTTCACTACTTCAGCCATGGTCTGTTTAGCTTGAGATCCAGCTGAATATGTTAATTTTCGTGCCGCTGTAATCATACCTGTTTCCATTGGTTGCACTTCATTCTTCTCCACCTCCGGCGGAGCTTGCATGACCGTAGGTGCACTTCCCATGCTTGGTAGCCAATGTAACAGTTGTATTGGAGCTAATTTTTGGGGAATTCCACTTTCTGGCGTAATTAGTCTAGTTATACTATCAATTGGAAGAGGAGATTGTGTAGGGTGGTTATGGTGATTCCGGTGAGTCATCGATCGGCGTTGTCAGCTTCCTTGCTCAACAAATCGCCGGTGTTTCTCTCTCTACTTTCTCTCTCTACATGTTCAACAAATTGCCTCGAGTATATTAATGTGGCATGTTTAAGACCACAAGATTCAAAAACTATTTTCGATATGTTAGACACACATTTAAAGATCCTAATACATTCTTAAACTTCATAAATCGTAGTATATAATCAAACTAAAACGTGTAAAAAGAAACGGAAAAAATACTAATTACTAACTACTAATCGATATCACATGGTTTGAATTACGAAATTAACTTAAACATTAATTGTTTTTTATTATGATGATAATCATGGAAATAATAAATAGAAAAAATAGATAAAACTTGACGGAAAGTAGTTTAATGAGAATTCATACTATCTGATTTTTAACTAAATAAGAATATCTCATATGCAAAATGTATAATTGAAAATATTATCTTTAGACATGGGTGAAAATTTAATTAGGAAACCCTTCTTGGGAAGTGCTTTCTTGGGAAGCCCTTAAATGAATATTTTGGCTCAACATAACTTCTTATTTTGGCAACTTTTTGGGCCCTTTTGTTGAAAATCCAAATGAGGAAAGTATAAGGTAACTACAAAAATAGACAGATTCCAGAAAAGGTAATTTCAATCAAATCAGCAGTGGAACACTTCCCCTGGCTTATCCTTCCAACACAGAAACAAGCGCACAGTCCTTTTGCAACTACTTTATTGCACAAATGACCAAAATTACAAAGGTTTTTGCTTTGTTTTTTTTTTTTTACTTAAAATAATAATTACTATTCTCTACATACTTTTTTTTTTTTTCTGAAAATACCATTAATGAAAAAGCTTAAGACCTTTCTTTTTTCTTTTTGGGTTTTGGAAAGTGAAGTTCAAGATTGGAATTTGTCAGCTGAAAGTTATTGGAGACAAGAATGCTAACATTTCTCAGGCTCGAAATCTTATCCATGCTGCTGCAGAACAAGGCGCAAACCTTATACTTTTGCCTGTTAGTTGCTTTTCCATTTACTAAACATTTGAATTCTTGGCTGTATATTCATAAATATTTAGTTGCTACTCTGATCCTGACTTTACATTCTTTTTCTCTTCTTTCCTTTTCAAATGTTTTTTCTTTGCACAATTTTTAGAACTTTTACATGTGTGTGTTATTTATGCTAACTTGCATACAGGGGCGAAAACAGGATTTTCAATAAGGGAATTCAAAACATAAAATAAGTAAACACGCGATAAAGCTAAAGGGATTCAACATTAAATATATATACATGAAAAAAATTAACTTTATATACATAGTATAATTTTCGGTGTCGGTGAGGGGGAGGTTGAATCCCCTTCTGCTCACCTAGCTCCGTCCTTGCCTGCATACACTAGCTTAATTAAACTGTCATAGATGAGTTGAGCTAAGACTATGTTATATATGTAGACTTTCTGGTGAATTGTCAATTTGTCTCGTATTATCGTCTAAGTAACCAAATTCAAGGAGCACCGTTTGTTAGTAACATGTATTCAAAAATATTGTGGAAACTCACACAACGTAAAACAAAAATGTAGAAGAAGCAGGATTATATCCGAGCCCACATAATTCACAGTATTTCTTTAAAAAACGTAATTCCCTCCTAGTATCCGAGATTTAGAATTATTTCCTCCCCAGGAGAATAGATAACTAAATTGGTGTAGCGGTACTTCAAACATCAGTGTACAACGAACATAAATGGCGGCAATGACCCACACTTACTTTGTTTTTATGAGAAAACAATGCAGAAATGAAGAATTCAGAATTTTCGTAAGCAAAATCTAAGGAAATGGCCTGATATTTATAGCCGACAAGTTGAGTTCAAATGAAGAGGTGCAACTCTTCCAGATGGCCTTTCGCGTAAAACAACTATAACAAAAATGGCTATTTACGCAAAATAAAATGGGAAAATAAAATCGTACAGAAACAATTGATTTGGATTAAAAATATTAATATAATTTTAAAATTTATCAAATGAATTTGGTTCAAAAAATTAATTAATCAATCAATCAGATCCGATGACGACACAATGCTTGACTTCTTCTCAACTCTTTAAGAGCTACAAGAAGTGCAATTATATATATACCAACAAATGAGCTTTCCTCCTTCAATACGGGACAATGTTACTTTGTAAAGGAGGGAAATTGAACATTTCATTTTCAAATTCAAAAGATATGATCAAGATTCAAGAATGAAAGACTATCTCGTTAAATGTAGCTTATTAGCAAATGGCAGATATGATGATTCAAAATTCTCAACCAAGTTCTTGTAGGAAATGTGGATCTGCCCATATTCAGCTGATCTGTTTGCAGAGTTTGCGGAGAACTTGAATGATATAAACAGCTCGCCTTCGTCTCTAATGTTATCTGAAGTGGCTTACTCTCTAGGAGTCACCATTATAGGTGGATCAATTCCAGAAAGGGATGCGAGTAGCGGTAGATTGTACAATACTTGCTGTGTGTTTGGATCCAATGGAGAATTAAAGGCTAAGCACAGGAAAGTAAGTTCTTTTGGTTAATTGGAATCAGGAAGCTCCATTATGGAAGAAAAGAAAATGGAAATGTTATTTTTGCTGTGTGTTTCTGCAGATACATTTGTTTGATATGGGTAAGCCATTACCAGGAGATGTTCACTTTAAGGAATCAGATAGTTTTTCAGCAGGAGAGAAGCCTACCGTCGTTGAAACAGGTAAGCAACAGTTTCTGGCTTAATCTGTTGAGGCAGAGCTAGGATTTCAACTTTGTGGGTTCTAAATTTTGAAACGACAACCGTAAGTGCTACTACCTGGGTTCTAAATTCAGTGTTTGTATATATTTAATGAACTTTTTAATGCAAATACATTGTTTGAGCAAAAGTTACTGGGTTAGGCCGAACCTGAATACGAACGTCTAGCTCCGCCCTTGAACATTGTAAGACATCTTTCAGAAGTCCTCCATTCTTTATTAGGGGAAGTGAACTTTGGTTATACTGCAGATTTTGGTTGCATTGGCATAGGAATTTGTCATGATCTTCGTTTCCCTGAACTCGCGATTCTGTATAGAGCAAGAGGTAATGATAATTTTCATATTTAAACTAGTGTTTAATCTTGTTAGGCTACATCCTCCATCGTCCTATGTTTACTAGAAACTTGTTGCTGATGACAATCAGGTGCTCATTTAATTTGTTATCCTGGAGCTTTCAACATGAGTACAGGAGAGGGTTTGTGGGAACTGGAACAGAGAACAAGGCAAGACTTTTGGCAGAATCATACAGCACTTTCTACTGTCCTAGTCTTGTTTTTTTAATCGTATTACATATGCATAATTAGAAGGGCAGCCCCTTGGAGCAACAGTAAAGTTGTCTCGCCTATAGGCGGAGCCAGGATTTCAAGCTTATGGGTTCGGATTCTAATCGTTTTAAGTTACTGGGTTCTAATTTAATAATTTACATATATTTAATGAATTTTTAAGACAGATACATGGTTCTTATTAAAGCTACTGGGTTCGGCCGAACCTGCACCCCGCACTCTAGCTCCGCCCCTGCCTATAGGTCACGGGCTCGAGCAGTGGAAGCAGTCACTAATGCTTGCATTAGGGTAGACTGTCTACATCACACCTCTTGGGAAGCGACCCTTCCGCGAACCCCGAGTAAATACGGGATACCTGTGACCAGGCTGCCCTTACACATGCTTAATAACACAGTCAATCTCAATACAAGAAAGTGTCTTGTACTCTTAAGGATCCCATTTTGTTGATTGAGATTTGAGATGTAACAAATTTCACTTAAACTTTTGATTTTGCAGGGCAGTCGATAACCAGGTAATTACTCTTAAATCTCCATAAAATTCAAAGCTAGAGGCTGTAAATTGACTCAAGCTTGGTGACAGCTTTATGTGGCAACTTGCTCTCCATGTCGAGACTCGAATGGTAGCTACATGATATGGGGTCATTCTACTGTGGTTGGACCAGTATGTCAACAAACTGCATCATTAATCTGCAATTGTTACCCTCAAAAGTTCAAGACTAACACTGTGATCTGTCTTTGCAGATGGGTGAAATTATTGGAACCACAGGGCACGGCGAAACAGTTCTAATTGCTGAGATTGACTATGCTAAGATTCAACTTACAAGGTGATCTGCATAATTTGCTGTATATCCTAAGTTGCTCAAGTATTTGAATATTGCAGTTATCTTAACTTCATTAAAACCATTTGCAGGGACAGCTTTCCCTTAGAGAATCAAAGGCGCAATGATGTCTATCGATTTATTGACTTGCATCAAGAAAGTCCTTAAGGCTTTGATATATGATACAACAATCTGGTCATGTAATAAGTTTGAAATGTTAATCATTTTAAGGGAATTAATAGATTTGCTTACTAGTAAAGGGGGATCAATAAGGGCCTTGATTTTTGGTCGATATAAATTTGCATATTCGCATGTTACAGGCTTCCCTGAATTCTGAAACTCTAATATAACGAAGTAATGGCATCAAGAACAAGATCCGTGCAATTTTAACTTATCGAACCTCATGTAAATAATATACATATACATAGCAATGGTGTTGAACGTCCAACACCTACACAATTACACGTAGTGGCAAACCTTTAGCACCAAGTTAAAACTTCAATGCATAAGTAATGATAAAAACACTAACCTCCAAATATAGAAAGCCAAAAACCTGGCAGTGATCCATACTAATGTTACTTGTTTTGAGGAGCACTGATCGATACTAGTCCTGGTAATATGGAGGTGCAGTACAAATGTTTGCCATTTATTTGGAGCTTTCTGTGCTCGGTGGGGTTGCAACATTGGCCTATTCTAGCCTTTGCTTCTCTTGTACGAAACGAGGACTATTACTCGTTTGAGATGATGAAATGCTGCTGCTCCTTTTCCGATAATGGAACATTTCTGAACCAAAAATAAATCTAAAACTTGAAGAGTTCTAGAAAGTGGGCGTTTGTAAGCTTAGCCCTCTTGATAATCTCATGCTTCTTCTTCTTGCTTTAGGCTTAGAGGCAATGCCATGAACTTGTGCCATAGCTCTTCTCTTTGCAGTGTTTGTGGTGGCAGGTCTTCATTCTATTCTTCTGGAGATCCTTCTCAATATCAAGCATGGCAAGTGGCAATTCAATTCCTCGGTATAGCAGCTTTGGGAGCCAACACCTGTCTACATCAGTACATCAAAGTAGAGATGCAATTATACATCGCGGCAATATCCTCAGGGAATTCTAATATCAGGACTAGTAGTTGATCTTTATTTTTAAGATCATGTTTGGGATATTTGACAAGATTATAAGCAAACAAACTACTGCCTCCAGTGTGAGCAATTTGTCCAAAAGAAATAGCAAAATGAGCACCTCGCAAATCTTCGAAGATAGACCTAGTCATAGTTCTAACATCCACAAGCCTAATGGGTCTATATCTTCATCTGACATAGATGTGCTCTTCCTGAAACTGAGATGAAATTCATTCTTCTACAGAAACAGCATTTGCCTGCCCTGCCCTGCCCTCCCCTCCCCCTCAAAAGAAGAGCATTCAGACAGCTTCATATATCACCCATCACCAGATTCCAGCAAGACAGACGGAAGCCATCATAAGCCTGCGGATTAGTGGCTATAGCTTCAACCAATGTCAAGATATTACTTCATTGTCCTTTCCACAAATGACTTCTTTTAGCTGTATCAAATTATAGCTGAGAATGAATGCTAGGGCATAAGGCCACTATATCCACAAGATGAATGACATAGAGATGTGAATATTTAAAAAAGAAAAATAAAAGAAGTGTGACAATACAAGATTAGACAAAATCATCTGTCAGAAAGTGCAAATTGTAGAATTTAAACACATACACAGAGCCGACGCAACGGAAATTAATCAAGAAACATACCTTCAGCCATTGTTGTTCAAGCGTGGTAGGGAATTGCCTTTGAAACTTTTAGCAGAAACCTTAGGGAGCCTTCTAGCGCCTGTGCCTATCGTAGGATGCCAGATGATGGAATCACAGGCGTATTTATAGGTAGGCTAGGGACTCTTAGGCAAATACTTTAACCCTAGGGACTTCTCATTAAATTATAATTACCCTAGGAACTACTAATATATGGTAGTTTCTTTCCATCATAAAAATTACCATATATGCATAACTACAAGATATTATCTGATATATTATTTCCTTTGAGAGACAAGGTAAATAATTTATTACCTTATATGTGGGCCACACTAGAAGTCTCTAGAAGAGACGGTAAATTTCTAACATTCTCCCACTTGGCCCACATATTAAAATTAGATAATCCTTTATGAGAGATAAACATATAATATGGCCATAGACTTTATAACTCAACTAAAAGTTATGCAACAATCACTTTAGCTAGAACATATCATTACATGAATCATGGTGTCATGCTCTTAAACAAACACTTCCTTCCATGGATTAATATAAGTCATTTAGAGCCCAACTTTATTGATCCAATGATCACAAAATAATACATGAAAAACCAAAGTGTGCACTATCATGTATATCAAAATAAACATAATGTCTAGACAAACTGTTAGAGAATAAAGCAAGGCTAAGTTGAGCTACTAAGACCCATATGGGTTACATGATCCTTGAAAATATTAGCTGGCAGACCTTTAGTCATAGGATCAACAATCATCAAAGTAGTACTAACATGCTCAAAACTCACATCTTGCTTCTTCACATAGTCTTTAATCATCAAGTACTTTATGTTGATGTGCTTGCTTCGGCTGCCACTTTTGTTATTCTTAGAAAAGAACACTGCAGCTGAATTGTTACAGAAGATTCTTAATGGCCTTGAAATGGAATCGACAATCCTAAGGCCGGAAATAAAGTTCTTCAACCATAACACCTGTGATGTAGCTTCATAGCATGCTATAAATACAACTTCCATTGTGGATGTTGCAACAATGGCCTGTTTGACACTTCTCCAAGATACAACACCTCCAGCAAGAAGGAAAATGTATCATGAAGTGGATTTACCAGTGTCTTTGCATCCACCCAAATCAGAGTCTGAATATCCAATCACCTCCAATGAGTCAGAGTATTTGTATGTGAGCTTAAAATCCTTGGTTCCTTGCAAATATCTCAAGACCCCCAGAACGAACAAGATACGGGTTGAGAAGGGGGAGTTAGCAAAGTTAGACAAGATTGGAATGGGCATAGGAACATGTATTGATGTACCAGATCGGCTAATGCTCCCAGGTTGATGCAATGTATTCCACCAGTTGACTGAAGACTTGATTATTGGTATATCGATCGGTCCAGCACGAATTGAAATAGGAGCCGGTTCGACAGAAAGCTTTTACCAGCTTTCCAATGGTCAAGACCAGGGTTACTTTGATATCTGCCAAGCATTCCTACTGCAAAAGCAATATCAGATCTAGTACAGACCTGTGCATACATAAGGCTCCCAACAAGCGAAGCATAGGGAATGTCTTTCATTTGCTCCTTTTCCAATGCATTTTGTGGACATTGATTCAAAGAGAATTTGTCACCTTTAATTATGGGTGCTACTATAGGTGAACAGTTTTTCATCCCGAATCTTTCCAGAATTCTTTCAATGTAGGCCTTTTGAGACAGTCCAAGTAATCTTTGGGATCCGTCTCTGTGAATCTCTATGCCAATGACATAAGAAGCTTCACCCATAT
Source organism: Nicotiana attenuata (assembly GCF_001879085.1). Taxonomy (NCBI): domain Eukaryota; kingdom Viridiplantae; phylum Streptophyta; class Magnoliopsida; order Solanales; family Solanaceae; genus Nicotiana; species Nicotiana attenuata. The sequence continues at coordinate 88,696 of NW_017673907.1, read as the reverse complement.
CCTTCATCTCAAAATTCTGGATAAGGAACTATTTAGTCTCGTGCAGCAATCCCAAATCACTACTTGCAAGCAAAATGTCATCCACATATAGGACTAGAAAATATATTTGCTCCCACTTATCTTAAGGTATATACACTGATCAATGATGTTCTCCGTAAATCCAAAATAAGAAACAACATTATGAAATTTAATATACCATTAGCGGGAAGCCTGCTTTAGCCCATAAATGGATTTATTCAACTTGCAAACAAGGTGACCTTTGTCCTTATCACAAAATCCTTCAGGCTGACGCATGTATACCTCCCCTTCAAGATCTCCATTCAGGAAAGCTGTTTTCACATCCATTTGATGTAACTCTAAATCAAAATGAGCTACTAATGCCATGATTATTCTCAATGAATCCTTCTTTGATACTGCAGAGAAGGTTTCATGGTAATCAATGCCTTCCCTTTGAGTAAAACCCTTAGCTACAAGTCTGGCTTTATATCGTTCGATATTACCCGATGAGAATCTTTTAGTCTTACAGACCCGCTTGGAACATATGGTAGAGGATCCCTTTATATCTTTTAGCCATAGATTCTAACTCTTCTTTCATGGCATCATACCAAAGTGTGGAGTTTTCTATGGATCATCTTTTAGTCTAGTATCATAATCAGACTCTTGGAGATATACAACATAGTCGCTAGAAATTGCTTATTTTTGAATTCTTGAGGATTTTCTCACTCCCACTGGTTCAGACACTACTTCAGTGGGTTCAGGTACAGGGTGTTGATCTTCATGTGGCTCCTCAAGTAGTGGTGGCTCTTAAACTTGTTGTTGTTCAGATAATTCATGAGAATTTTTCTGAGCAACATCCAAGTTCCCAATGTATAAAGGTACCACAAGTGGTTACCTTATTTCTTCTAATTCGACTCGTTGAGTCAAACCACTCCCACTTTCTTCATGTTCCTCAAGAAATTTAGCATTTCTAGCCTCAACAATTTTAGGAGAATGAGAAGAACAATAAAACCTAAATCCCATAGAGTTAATTGCATAGCCTATAAAATGACCGCTTATCGTTCTTTCATCCAACTTCTTTAGTTGTGGATTATAAACCCTCACTTCAGTTGGACATCCTCAAACGTGTAAATGGTTTAAACTAGGCTTCCATCCTTTCCGTAACTCGAAAGGTGTCTTGGAGACAACCTTGGATGGAACCCTATTCAAAATATACATAGCAGTTTTTAAGGCTTCACTCCATAAGGATAAAGGTAAACTTGATCTGCTAATCATGCTTCTTACCATGTCCATAAATGTCCGGTTCCTTCTTTCTGCCACACTATTTTGTTGTGGTGTTCCTGGCATGGTATATTGGGCAATTATACCTTCACTTTCAAGGAACTCGGCAATTGGACCCTTAACTTGTCCCTTATCTGTGTACCTACCATAATATTCTCCACCCCTATCAGATCTTACAATTTTGATCTGAGCACCGGTTTGTTTCTCTACTTCTGTTTTGTATACTTTAAAAGCATCAAGTGCTTCTGATTTGTTAAACAGAAAATAGAGATACATATATCTTGAATAGTCATTAATAAATGAGATAAAATATCTCTCACCATTAAAGCAATTGAGAACTCCTTTTGGCACCTTTAGTTGATTTGTTGTGGTCTGCTTACCTTTTATGCAGTCCACACAAGTCCCAAAGTCAGAAAAATCAAGAGTCATCATTAACCAACTCTTTGACTCTATCAATAGAGATGTGTCTCAATCTCTTGTGCCAAAGACTTGATGAGTTCTCATTGATAATACATCGCTTAGTGCCAATTTCTTCGTCATTCAAAGTTAAAACATTGCATTCAAATGTAGGTTCTAGCTAACTTATATAAATTTTCAAAACCAATAACTTTATTATTTTTCGAAAGTTTCACAAAAGGATAATGAAAATTCAAATCATATCCACTAATTGATAGTCTTGAAAGAGAAATTAAATTTCTAGAATATTCAGGAACATAAAAAGTATTTTCTAAATCTAATTGAAAACCATCCTTCAAAATGAGCCTATAAGTCCCCACGCCTTCCACACGTGAACGCGTCCTATTGCCAAAATAGACGTATTGTTCACTTCCTATCGGCTTCCTCTGAGTTAGAAAGCACTGCGTGATTTTGGCAATATGTATTGTAGCACCAGAATCAGTCCACCATGTATTATCGCAAACTTCAGCAAAATTTCATTCATAACATACAAAGGTAAAATTACCTTTCTTCTCAAGCCATTTCTTGTATTTCAGGCAATCCTTCTTCCAGTGTCTCTTCTTCTTGCAGAAACGGCAAGCATCTTTGTCAAAGGTGCTTTTCTTCTTCATAGGAACACTTTTGCCCTTCTTTGCATTTCTCTTACCATGAGTCACCATATTAACACTTTCAGGTATCTTATGCTTCAACCTCTCTTCTTCTTGAAGACACATGGTCAAAAGTTCATTGATTGACCATTTATCCTTATGTGTGTTGTAAAAAATCTTAAACGGACCATATTCCGCAGGAAGGGAGTTGAGAATGAAATGCACAAGAAATGGTTCAGACATATCAACCTCAAAACAAGGATAAACATACATAAGCTATGAAGTATAATCCATCAAAGGTGAATCGCGTAAAATACCGATTCTAAGTAAAGTCTAAACCCTCCTGTGGGTAGAGGTTGTAGCCCATGCATAGAATTTACTTTACTTTATTAGACTAGTAAACCAAAATACAGAAATTAATCCGTACCAGTGGGAATAAGATAATTTTCAACTTAAAGGTTTACTGTCTCATTCCAATTAATCTCTTCTGAACAAAACATGATTCATGTCATCATGTGTCTAGAAAAGTATTACTTCCACGATTATCGTTTTCTAGGAACAAAGCATGACCCATAAAAAAAATTGATGAATCTAAACCAATGGAACATTAAAACTACAATACCAAACTTTATTCTAGTATTGCAAATGGGTATGAGACAATATCATAGAGATGCGAAGAGTCTGGGCAAACAACGTGAAATAGTGAAACATATCACCACTAGTATATACTATTTATATCACGCTTTTATATGGTCCCTTCAGTCAAATTAATCGGAAAGCCTAGAGAAGATCCAGAAGAACAACTAGATTAGTCATATGAGAATTTACATCACCATATATTGCGACAAGAATTTCCCGAACACTGAATAAATTAGCTAAAGGGAGGCTCTGATACCACGATGTTGAATTTAAACACATACACAAAGCCGACGCAGTGGAAATTAATCAAGAAACATACCTTCAGCCATTGTTGTTCAAGCGTTGTAGGGAATTGCCTTTGAAACTTTTGGTAGAAACCTTAGGGAACCTTCTAGCATGTGCCTATTGTAGGATGCCAAACTGAAAGAGTCACAGGCGTATTTATATGTAGGCTAGGGACTCTTAGGCAAATAATTTAGCCCTATGAACTTCTTATTGAATTATAATTACCCAAGGGACTACTAATATATGGTAGTTTCTACTTTAGCCCTAGGGACTTCTTATTAAATTATAATTACCCAAGGGACTACTAATATATGAAAGTTTCTTTCCATCAAAGAAGAATGTTATTTCCAAATACCGACAACCTCTTGGAATTCATGCGGAAACGAAGAATAGAAAGTCAGACTGCCAATCCACAGACATGGGGCTTCCTATCAACCATTAGGGCTCAGTTACCCTAGTACTACTGATTCATAAGCCATATAATACACTACAAAAAAATAGTGCAATTCCGTCCACTATTTCCAACGGTCGGAAATTGATAATTTTTGACCGAGTTCCGACCGATTTTAATTGGTCGAAAAAATGACGATCGCAAACACGTACTGACCGAAATCGGTCGGAAATTTCAAAGCGTTGACTGACTATCAAACTTTAATTTCCTACCGATTTTGGTCGGGAATTAATTTTTTTTAAGTAAATTAACAATTTATTACAATTTACAACTAAGTATTTAATTAAATTTTTTTTATATTTCCGATCAATTTCGGAAAATAAAAAAAGACATTAATAGTTACCGAACGATTTTGGTCGGGAATTAATTTTTTTATTGATTTAAATAAATATAAATTCATAATTTCCGACCGAATAAATTCCACAAATCTGGAGAATTTATTTGAAATCTCCGACCGAATTCGATCGAAAATTATGAATTTCTGGGCAAAAAAAAATTACAACCAATATCCATCCTATAATGGCAGTATTACATTGTTGTCATTCAACCATAATTAATCAACAATTTATTTTATTTAACATTAATGGAAATTGAAGTCGGGTCACATGAAATGTACACCCGAATTTGAGAATTATGTATCACGTCTACGTCACGGGAACCGTACCCATAGCTATGACACTTTATTTAATTAACGCGCCTAAAGCAAACTACGAGAATTCAAGGCATTCCTCTACATTAGTTAGGACATTAATGTGAGGGCCATAGACTATGTTATTGGATGTCGCACCTCAATCTATTTTTAAAGAATTATACTTAATTAAAATAGTCTAAAGACGTTCGGGTTTTAATCTAAATTAAAATTCGATCTAAACCTACTCATTACAAGTATGCATGGGATGGTATACTTAGGCATTTAATTGTTTGCAGATTCCGGGCCTGCAATAAGCCCAAAATCGTCTAGAGATCCTAAAAAAAGAAACCGGGCTCGAGACTAGGCCCAGAAATGAAGGTGAATCAGCAAAAGGCATCAGTGGTAATTGGGCCAACAACAAGCCCAACTCTTAAGGATAAACTTAATTTTTAAAACCTGCTTTAATTACGTTTGAAGCAAACTCGACGAAATGAATTACTGAAATCAAATGATGCTCTGAACCAAACCAAAATGAAAAAGAAACAACTGAGCCAAGGCTGAAGTGCCCCAGCTCGAAACGTGATTGGGCTGTCTCGATTTGGGCCCATATCAGGCCTTAATTGAAACTCGACATTCATCTTAATCAATTGCAGCCCAGATCACTTGCAAATTTCAGTGAAATTAAAGGCGTATCTTAAGACCAATCCTTAACATGCTATTATTAATACAAAAATCTAGGATTCTCCTTATTTAGAAATCACAATAACTTGCACATGAAGTCACTTTACCGTTGTTGTAATTCGAGAGGTATAATAAAATGCCTAACTATTGCCAAACACCACATGATTCAATACATATTATATACTAAAATGAACTCATCATGTATTAAGCCATAAATAACATTAAACTTTAAAAGACTTTAGCTGAGGGTATTTATCCATTCAAACCCATGTAGACAACATACGATCAAAGTTCTAAAATAGTCCCCAAATATTACAACTCCTAAACATAGCAAAACTATTCAGCCACACAACTAAATAATTCTAAATTCCAAGCTTAACATTGTGACTGAATTATAGACAGTAAACATCAGATTTAAAGAAAAACAACTTAAACAAATGGAAAGAAACTACATACAAAGGAAGAAAAGCAAAGAGAAACATTATACAAGAAAGGGATCTGGAGTTTTCACTTCAAGCCAGCATACTATAACTTCATTTTTTTTTGTATTTTTCAAAGTCTGTGAAGGTACCTGGATACAACAACAAAGAAAAGAAAATCCTGAAATCAGCCAAGACGAACAACAACAGAAGGCCAGCAACAAGGAACAACAGTGATAATTAAGACAACAACTTCAATAACCAGCCATGTTTCAGCTTAGAAAACCAAAAATCCCCATGAAAACCTTTTAAGTTCTTAATCAAAGAAAAATCAGAAAACAATTCGAGCCAAATTTCAATGTAATGTAGAAACTTTTGTGTATTTTCTAGGATCGAAAATCTCTCTCTTTTGTGTGAAGGAAAGGGTCTATATGTAGCCCTTTAGAGTGCCATGTGATGCCGAAACAGAATGGGAATTATTCCCTCACACAACATCTTTTTTTTTAAACAGAAATGGGACAGCTGTCAACTTTTGATCGGTTTTAGCATTTGTGCTGGCCAAAATTTGAGCCAGCTGCCCCAAATTCTAGAAACTTCTGATATTAGTCTTATCTAAAATTTTTTATTTCATACCCTTCTAAGTCCCCTTAAGTTTTTTATCTGTTCAATTAACCCTCATAACTTTAATTTGTTCACAAGTCAGAACCAACAAAACAAAAATCAAAATTGGCACAAATCACAGATTGAAAGGACCAAAATATATATGCAATTAAACCTTGAATTAACCCTAACCCTAAATAATTTTATCGTGAGTCAATTCTGGAATAAAATGGGAACAAAAATCGACAAGAGATTAACATCCAAACGGCTCTCTCCAAAAGACTGTTAAGCTTACTAATCCAGCTATTGAGAGGAGGATTCAAACAAGTTCTAACAACACATGAAATTAACCTAAAATCAATTTTACAACTGGAACCATGCAAGCTAAGACAACGATGAAATACCAAAAGTGAGAGTCCTTACCCCAAACCTGACCCAAGAAAAATAAAGACGATGAACTCCAGCAGGTGAATAGACACAATGAGCTTTGACCGGAATCCGACGAGTCTACCCAAATCCGATGGTCTCGAAATGACTTAAAACTATCGTCAATCGATTGCTCTTGTTGAGAGCAATCTATTAATGTAAGTTTTCAGTCAAAGCGAGTTGGATTTTTTTGTGGAAAATAAATTAGGGGTTTTCTCTGGAATCCCTATATTTGAAATTGAGAGTAGTCTGTTTGATATTTGGGGAGATTAATGGTGGATTTGGAATGAGGGGACAATGGAAGTTGTATGGTGTCAATTTGGGGATATTTGGCGACGTGCCGCCACCGTGGGCAATTTCTGACAGGCGACGTGCGGCGGCGGGTGGTTGAGAGAGGTGAAAGGTTTCAAAGGCGGCTAGGTTAGGGTTCATGGTGAGTGATGGGGAAATGGGGGGTTCTGAGGGGTTGGGGGGGGGGGGTCTTAGGACACTAATATATGAAAACCAAGGCTAGTTCCCATCCGTTCGATCAAAAGAGATCAACAGATGGGATTTGATGCTCACGATTTTTGTTTTCTTTTCTTTCTTTAATTAATTAAAAACCTAAATTAAATTTCTAAATTAATTTAAATTGTAAAATTAAGCTAATCATCTAACTATAATATTTATAAAAATTAGTTGATCCTAAAAAAGAGAAAAATTAATAATCAAAAATTAAAAACTAAGAATGTAAAAATGAGCCATTTTTGTGATTTTTTAAAATAAAGCAATTAATTAATCCTAAAACATGGAAACAAAATCTAAATGCAATGCATGGTATTTTCATGATTTTAATAAACGTAAACATGCACATAAATGCAAACAATTAACACAAATTCCTAAAAAAATCCTATAAAATTGCAAACAATTGGGAAAAATCTATTTCTTTAATTTGTAGGAGTATTTCACATAGGGAAAAAATCACGTGCTCACATCAGCCATCGAGCAAAACCTCCCGAGGTGCTCATTTATCGCTACATAACGGCTCACAATCGAGGTTCTTATCGAACCGTCGAAGAGTCGGGCGAACACAAAAACTTTAAAAAGTCTTTAACGAGGGAAAATAAAGCCTATATTAGAGGTCGTACCAACCCAACGCGTAAGAGCCTAAGCCCCAGCCTATATTAGAGGTCGTACAGACCCAACGCGTAAGAGCCCAAGCGCCAGCCTATGTTAGAGGCCGTACCGACCCAACGCGTAAGAGCCCAAGCGCCAGCCTATGTTAGAGGTCGTAACGACCCAACGCGTAAGAGCCTAAGCGCCAGCCTATATTAGAGGTCGTACCGACCTAATGCGTAAGAGCCCAAGCGCCAGCCTATGTTAGAGGTCGTACTGACCCAACACGTAAGAGCCTAAGCGCCAGCCAATATTAGAGGTCGTACCGACCCAACGCGTAAGAGCTCAAGAGCTAGCCTATGTTAGAGGTCGTACCGACCCAACGCGTAAGAGCTTAGGAGCCAGCCTAAAATTGAAAAACTCAAGGGTCAATAAGCTCGAGTCGAAACCCGACTTAGGGCCGATTTGTAATTGAACAGATAAAAAGCACCTAAGGGCAAATGCGTAAGAGCCTATGGGCCTGTCCAACAAGACTTAGGGCCGATTTGTAAACCTAAGGGTTTTACCTCGAAGTTCGATTCATCTGGCTAATCATCGACAAATGTCAAAATTCAAAACAAAGAAAGACGTACACAAGCAAAGGGAAATTCATGAAAAATGAAACCGAAAGGCTTCCTTTTATAAGTATATGTGAAATAATATGAGGCTTCATCTACGAAGTTCTCTAAAAATACTGTACGCATAATCAAAAAGAAAAAAGAAAAAGAAAAAAAGCCTAGTCTACTTTCCCCTCGGGGACTACGGCTCCATTTACCTCCTCCTCATTATCCTCGGCGTCGGACACGAGGAACTTGGCGTCATACTCATCCGCCTTGGCCTACGCTATCTCTTCCGAGAGATCGAAGCCCCTAGCATGGATCTCCTAGAGGGTTTCCCTCCGGGATCTGCACCGGGCATATTCGTTACTTCTGCTCTCCCGATCGGAAGCCCCTCTCAACTCAGCTCGAGCGTCGGCAGCGTCTTTTAAATAGTTTTCCACTTTCTTATTGGCCTTAGCTCGAATCTCTTCAGCTTCAACTCGGGCATCCACGAACTCGGCCTTCATCTCCAAAAGGTTAGACTCGAGCCTTGCAATCCTGCTCGTCTGGACCAAGCTATTTTCAGGAGCATTCCGGAGTTGCACCTCGAGGGCAGAAGCCTTGGCCAAAGCATTCTTCTTGGCCGTAACTTGGGCATCTATCTGAGCCCTTAGCTCATTACACTCGTACTTAGACTGACCAACTTCGCCCCAAAGGCGTTCTAGGTCCTCCATTTTTCTCTGCAACTGAAGTATCAAAATATTAATCTCCGAGGCTAGAAGAAGAAACATGCATCCCCTCGAAACAAAGGTTACTTGTCTCTCGAGGTAGCTTTCGTAGTTCCGGTTTCGACGCCTCATTTCACAGGTATACCAACTCCTTTGCCCTTTTATCACAAAGAAGCTTGAGGGATTTCTCCCGGTCCAAGGCTTTTCGCAACCTGGATTCACGGTGGAGCAGCTCAAACTTGTTCCAAAGGCCTACGAAAAAGAAGCTCAGTAAGAAAATGAAAGTGCAAAACTGAAAAACCAATACAGTCGACCAAAACTCACCGTAGAACAGAGCCGCTAAGCCTCCTAAAAGGTTGAGCACACATCTACTGTCCTGGTTTCATCGGCCCCAATAGAACCACTCCCGACGGGAATATGATCGCTTGAGACCCCGCTGGAATTAAGCGGCCCCTGGCCTCGAAAACTCCCTGAAGTACCTTCGACGGGAGAAGAAGAAAGCAGCGAAAGGTCCTTGTCCCTCGAAGTACCTTCGACTGAAGAAGAAGACAATGGCAAAAGGGGAGCCACTCCCCCGAGGCTAGAAATCTCGGGTATTGCAGGCTCAGCTCCCCCAGGATGTCCCTCGGCTCGAGCCATCAATGTGGGGCCGCTCCCTTCTGCTGCGCCAATGTTCGCACAACAACCATTAGGTACACAATCTGCCTCAATGGTTACATCTCCTTTTCGCCTCCGGGCAGACCTTGCTTCACTACAATCTCCTCGCCCACCAGGATTCCTTTGCGTTTGTTATTATTCCTCGGCCCCGAAGCTGACGATCCTTCCTTCTCTTCGAGGGGGAACGGTCTCATCTCATGAAATCCTCTAATGCCTGCGGTAACGGAGTTAATACACATAAAAGAAAGTACCTTTCAAAGAAAACAAACCACACAACACGTACCTTGGTGTTTACCTCCTATCTACCCTTCGACAGGTCTTGCCACTTACGCTCAACGTAGGTCGAGCGAGCTGCCAGCTTCCAAGTCCAATCTGCCAGGTTGGGGACCTCGTATGGCATCCACGGGAAGAAAAGGAAGACATCTTTATGGAGTCCGCCTCCACCATGAACAAAAATGATAAAAACACAAGTGTACCACTTACGTGTGAAATTCCATTTCTCAAGAAATGGCAGGAACTCCACAGGGATAATATCGACAGTCCGTACTCGGAAAAATCCACTCATCTACCTTTGTCCCCATATCCTTCATCATCGGCAACAAAGGGTCTGGTGGATCGACATTGTAAAGTTATCAGACCTCGGTAATGAAAGTGCCGGTATAATCTGATGAGATGGCTAAGGGTGAACTCAAGCTCGACTTCCTCCGCAAAGAACCTTATCATCAATACTGTCCTCTAGAACGACGGGTGAACCTGTGCCAAGGTAGCCCGATATCTTTGACAGAAGTTGAGCACGACTATATCGAGAGGGCCCAACATAAAGGGGTACGTGTATACGTTCAAAAATCCCTCTACATGAGCCATGATGTTCTCTTCCAGGGAAGGTACCTGCTGTACCACCTTTTCTCCCCATCCGCAGTCTCTCCTTACTGCCTCGAGGTATTCTTCTCCTATTGATGAAATGAACCTCGATGCATACTCCCAATGGCTCTAAACATTGGGAGGCCTCTCTAACGTAAAGTTCCTCCTCGAAACAAAACATCTCGAGGTTAGCTCACAGGACGCCGGCGGTGTAGCACCGACCAAGCGAGAAGCAGAGGCAAAACTCTCCTCTTCTTGGTGAGCGGATTTGGGCGTAACAGCCATAACTATGGTGAAACAATAGAAGGGAAATGAGAACTTAGGGGAAAGCTTTGAATTAAAATGGTGAAAGAACTGACACAAGGAAGGAGAACTTTATGAAAAGGATAGCTGCTCAAAACAGCGGAATCCTCAAATAAGAGAAAAGCAAACTCATATATAGAGCAAACGACGATTGTCCGCCTACTCTCAAGGCAAATTAATTCTGACTAGGCCGTTATCGCTTTCGGGGAAGTATACCGACGGACCACCACGGTCACTTTATGGCCGTGTCATACGAATGACACTGTTGTACAACGTTCGAGGGGTCAAAGATTCCCGTGTCAACCTAGCCTCGAGATGGTGCCCGATCTCGAGGATCTCCGTTGTTATAACGATGGGCTCTAAGGGGCTATCCACATAAACCTAGCCTCGAGATGGTGCCCGATCTCGAGGATCTCTGCTATTACAAGTACGGGTCATTCACCCGATTCTTTGGCCCCCGAACTACCTGAGTCCGAGTCAGTTCTCACTCGAGGGTTATCAATAAAGCCTCAGGGCTATCTTCGCCTTCAGTTCGATTTGAACGCTCTCTCGATTACTTTAGCCCAGGGGCCATCCGAGTTCGAGTGTATCCTCGCTCAAGGACTATCTATAACGCCTTAGGGCTATCTTCATTTTAAGTTCAAAGCAAGTTTTCGAGGCCGCCCGAGTTCAAGAAAACTCTTACTCGAGGACTATTCATAAAGCCTCAGGGCTATCTCTATTTTGAGTTTGAGCCAACGCTCGCTCGACTATTAAGCCCAGGGCTACCTACATCGCAAGTTCGATGTGAACGCTCTCTCGATTATTTTAAGCCCGGGGGCCATCCGAGTTCGAGTGTACCCTTGCTCAGGGACCATCTATAACGCCTTAGGGATATCCTTATTTTTTAAGTTCAAAATAAATTTTATCTTGGTTGGGGGACACCCGAGTTTAAGCAAACTCTCACTCGGTGACTATTTGTAAAGCCTAAAGGCAATCTTAATTTTCAGATGATCAACAACTCATCCCTCGAGGACTATCAACGGAGCCTAAAAAGGATAAGCTTTATTTTAAGGAAATCCAAGGCCCCGCTCTCACTCAATTCGAACTCGGAAGTCCCGACGACCTAAGGTTGTATCAGAATCGGTCCAGGCTTAGTCCGAGGGATGGAAAAGGGTTTTTAGGGAATATCATATTAACCAATCGAGAATCGAAGGAATCCCTATGGCCACATCCAGTATTCGGACTGATTGATAAAGTCACATGCTTGGATTTTTCACAAACACAGGCAAAAGGGAATCCAGCACAAGTCAAAAGCAAATTGAAGAAACTTTTGTATTAATTAAACGACAATTACAAAAGCCTGCGAGGGGTCCTTACACAGAAACAAAGAAGCAAAAAACAACAACCAAAAGAGCCTAATCTACTTTCGAGGGTATATCCTTGGGTGCGAGAACCGTTTCCTCGAGGACCCCATTTCGATCCTCAGAGATTATCTTCGAGAGTCCCCTCCGAAGCAACTATAGCCTATCAAAGAGCAAAAGCTTTTATCAGGCACGGAAAATTGTGGCTTGGTGAAAATTTTGGCGAGTATGGGTCTCGTCAACACTACTATTGTGAAGCCACTTCTTGAGACATTGCACCGGTGTGGGATGCAAAAGTTAGTAGATGGCGCCACCTCACTCCAGGGAAAGCAAAGGGAGTGAAGCGCCACACCAGGTTGAAGTTAAGAGAGATGAGCAGCAGTTCACGGTCCACATATCCTCTGATGCGGGAATAATTTGAAGCCCCTCTCTCATTATTTCGGGCCAACAACAATAACAAACCAGTACGATCCCACTTAGTGGGGAAAAGCTCTGAAAAAGAGCTATGACATAATTGGCAAAACCGCTGCCGTGTGACCTTACGGTCACGGGCTTGAACCATGAAAAATATAGTTTGGATGAGGATGAAGAGAAGAAAAGGGTTAAAGGCTGTTGAAGACTGACTGGATGAAATTTTGGTTCAAGAAACCTCCCATTTATAGAAAGGCACTAGCATAACCAACGACGCAATCAATGCCTTTGGGAAACGTATCGACAGGCGCATTCAATGCTTTTTTGGGAAGCGGATCGACGACAATATCATCGCTTTTGGGAGAATAAACCGACAGTGCATCGAATGCTTCTGGGAAGACGAACTGATAGGACGTTTTCAGTTACTCGGAGAGTCCAATTTTATAATCGTCATGACACTCCATCGCCCGCCTCCAGGAGGCTCGAGGTTCAACCCCGAGGGTTCCCTACGATTCGACCTCGGGGCAGTACAAATTGGTGGCTATGATGGACAAATGGGGAATTCCCAAGGCACGTGATTAGAGCTGACCAGGTCTACTAGACTAGTACAAAGTCCATACAGTGATATTAAATGGCTGTACCAGCCGCATATCTTTGTAATATATGCACCTGTACTGTATTGGGATTCCCCCTCCTATATAAAGGGGATCCTTATCATTTTGTAAAATACATGATATTCAATACAAGTACAAGAACATTCTTTGCTCTCTAACTTATACATTCTCCATTGTCCTCTCTTTGATTTATTGCTTACATTTATGAGATAATGCATAAATACCCCATTCAACTTGTCCTGAAAGTCATTTACACACCTTAACTTTACGGGTGTCCTAACACCCCACGATTGTTTAACGTAATGTATTTAGTTACTCCCTCTCACAACCTAGCCCAACTATAATAACTTAAGTGGTTTACACGCGCTTGTATTATGAAGCCACGTAATTAAAACCTCCCGTAAATAAATAAAAACACCTAAAATAGATATAACCTAAGTCGTTTAACCCCTCAGTCAAAAATTCTCAAAATCAAGAACCCTAACCTTTTACCCCACCCTCCACGATTCGATTAGCATCTCCAAAATCCATTTGCCTGACCAAAATCGAAGGGACCTGTTGCAAAATCCATACGATTTCCTTATTCTTGCTTCTTTACTTCCGTTCATATTTGTTTCCGTTGACGATTTGGTTGAAGACCCGTTCGAACTTGAAGGTCTCTAAAGAATCAAGTGCAATCGTTCTCTTTGTTTTAGTTTGGAGGTAAACACATCAACCCTAGACTTTTCTATTATCAACCCTAAATGTTATCTCTGTTTTAGTTTGTTTAATATCATCCGTTTCTAGGGTTTTGAACTTGCTTCCAATTTCTTCACTGTAATCTTATCAGTGTAAAATTGTGAACAGAAATACAATTTTGAAGGTGTAATAATAACCAATTTTCAATTTTTTCTTGTTGTATGTATTCTGACCTCTTCTGTAGGGGTCCAATAGTAAATATTAATCCTTAATTATCTTTATTTTCTACTATATTCAGGTATTGCAATGTCCTTTGTACTTGTTACTCTAAGGTTTTTCCATGGTGGAAAAATCTCCATGGATAAGTTGGATTCCTTTTCAATGGAGGATTATATTGGTGGGGTGATGACTGATTGTTTTGATGTAGATGTTGATAGGTTCTCTTATTTTGAGTTTTTAGGTTATGTAAAAGAGTTTGGTTACAATGCTCTTCTGTTGTTATTTATGTTAGACCACCTAATTGTCCTGCTTTGGTAGTAATTAAAGTTGATAGGAACCTTATGGGTATTTGTGAAGACTTAAAAAATGGGGATATTTTGGAGGTTTATGTAGAGCACATGGTTGAAGAACCTGTAGTGGACCCCCCTATTAGAATATGTCAGTCAAGTTGTGGATGATAGTAATGTTACTTTTGAGAAGGAATCTGGTCAAGATGTGTGGGGCTGTGAGGGTTTGGGAACTAGTGAAAAGGCATCCAATGTTGCTGAAAATAGTGCCAATAATAGTGTGCCCACAGTTGTTACTACTGCTGTCAATTTTTCTGCCATTGTTAATTTTTCAGCTAACTTTTTTTCTGCCATTGTTAATTTTTCAGGGGCTTGAAAATGCTAGCAGACCTACTTCCAAATTCTGAGCATAGGATGTGTGCAAGGCACATCCTAGCTAACTGGTCTAAGAAATGGAGGGGCATAGAGAGAAGGAACTGCTTCTGGAGGTGTGCAAGGTCTACCTATGAGTGGGAATTGAAGAAATATCTAGATGACATGAAGAAATTGGGGACTAACATAGTTGATGAACTGTTGTACTAAAACATTGAAAGATGGAGTAAGGTGTATTTCAATACTTTCTGCAAGTCTGATAGTGTTGACAACAATATGGCAGAATGTTTCAATGCCTGGATTTTGGCAGCAAGGCAGAAGACTATAGTGAGGCAAAATAGCCTAAATGATACTTATACTTGTCCCACTTTGTCATGCCGGTCCTCCTACTTCACTTGTTTTCATCCAGACACTTTAACTTGATCAAAGCCTATATTTAAACCCCTCTGACCGTTGACCAAGCACATGTGGCAACATAATGGTTGAGCTGGACAAAGTGAGTGCAATTCACGCGAATAATGGGCGTGAATATGAGCATTTAAACCAGAAACACTTAAAATAAGAAGAAAAAATCAATTAAATAGGAATGAAAATAAAATAAGTAAAAAGAAAAAAAGAAAAAAAGCAAAAAAGGTATGTCTCTTTCTGTTCTTCCTCGTACCCACCCTCCTCCCTTTTTGTTCCCTCTGTACCTTCTTCTTCTTCCAAGTAAATATTTACAATCTCAGCTTGATTACATCCCAATCAGCTGTTCTCAAATAAGATTGATCTCAAACACAAATAAAATTGTTATCTAGGCTGCAAAAATCTGAGGTTGTGATGATAATTTTTTCTTCTGTCTCCAGTCCCTTGCCTTGTCTTCAATATTATAGATCTGAGCCGCCATTGATCTTCCTCCATTTTAATCTTTGAATTTCGGAGGTGAAAACCAATAGCCCTTGTTCCGCCATTGATTTTCCTCCATTTTCAACAGCCCTTGTTCCGCCATTGATTTTCCTTCATTTTCAGTCTCTGTTCCGCCATTGATTTTTCTCCATTTTCAATCTCTGTTCCGTCATTAATTTTCCTCCATTTTCAAAAAAAAAAAAAACCCCAACAACCCTTGTTTATGACAAAAGCAGAAGCAGACAGGATTTAAGTGGTGGACATAAAAATCCTAGCAATGATGACGGAGAAGAGGGGAGAGACAGAAGTGGTTCATAGTTTCTAAGCCCTAACTAAGCGGGTAAGTGTAAAATGAGGGGAAAATTTGGGTTTGGGAGAGATAATAATCATTTCCCCTTTTATTTTCCTATGTGGCATATTAAATGACCTGGAGCCTACGTGGTTTAATTTTCTTGACGTGGCGTCCTACGTGTAGGAGATTGTATTACACGCACTAGTGGCCTCGTGTCATAAGTGTTTATTATACACGATTTGAAGGAGTGTAAGTGTTCAATTGGCAAATTATTAAGTTTGGGGACCGGCATGACAAAGTGGGACAAGTATATGTGCCATTTAGGCCATTGGCCAGCTAAGACAGTTTGGAAACACTTGGATTAGTAATTTTTCACCAATGGCCATGAAAGTCTTGGAAGATAACACTGAAAGGTCAATGAAATGTAACATTTTCTGGAATGGTGAGTATGGTTTTGAAGTGAAGCAAGGAATAGGTACTAGTGAAGTGAAGCATCTGGTGGACATCAATAGGCAAACTTGCACCTGCAGAGCTTGGATGTTAAAAGGCATACCATGTGCTCATGCAGTTGCTGCCTTGCATTTTAAAAATCTGGAGCCTATGAACTATATTTCTCATTGGTACAGTAATGAAACTTACATGAAAATATACAGCTACTTTCTTCAGCCTGTCTTGTGTATGAATACGTGGCCAGAGTCACAAAACCCACCTGTTATACCACCTACTGTCAAGAAGATGCCTGGAAGGCCAAAGAAGGTTAGAAGAAAAGAGCCTGGTGAAAATAAGATAGGAAAATTGTCCAAAGGTGGAGTGGAAATGACATGTAGCAATTGTCATAACAAGGGTCATAACAAGAGGGGATGTGCAAAGGCTGCTGGAAGTAATACTGCTGCAACCCCATCAAGTTCTGTGCCTACAAGTGTTGGTAGTTCAAAGCTACCAAAGCAAAGCACTGGAAGAGGAAGGGGAAGGCCAAAAGGTGCTAAAGAAAAGGTGAAGTTCTTCCCTTTAATATCTTGTTTGTCTTTTTTAAATAATTATCAGATTTTTAATTTTCTTTATTTCATGTAGGATGTTTGTACTAGAACTGATGTAAGAACACATTTTAAGAAACCAAGGATGGTTGGGATGGGTGTTTTACACACTCAAAGTGGCTTCAAAATTAAAAATGTAAGTCCAATACAAGCTATCATATTTAGGTCATTTCAGTTGTCTGATTTTCTGTTGGTTTATGGCAGCCTGGAATGTCATCTACAAACTTTAGAGATGTGAGGTCCTCGGCAGAAGTAACTGGAGATCTAGGCCATCGACCAACAAGAGGTGTTAAGTGGAAGGGTAAAGAAGCTATGACAACTAGGCAGCTCCACCAATTGAGAGGCAAGAAGATCATTGAAACAAGGTGTAGGGCTGCTAAGTTGAGCCAGGAAAGCACCACTGCAAATCAACCCAGCTGATGAAGCTTTGATTTTGTTTGAAAACTGAAATGCAATAGATTGAAGTAGCTATAGACTGCAATTCTGTATGTTGACAAGTTAATGTAGGTAGCTATAGACTACTTTGTAACAAACTACAATTCTGTTTTGGTTTTGTCGATTGGAATTCTGTTTTGCTGCTGATACAATTATGTTTTGCTGCTGATACAATGACTGGAATACTACTGTTATGTAATGTCATTCTGTGACTTTTTTGCAAGTAATGCATATATGATGTTTTGGTGTTTGAAGTTCAAACAGTTAGCTTAAATAGTATTCAGATTCAAATCCATGATCTGTCCAATCTATTTTAACAAGAGACTTTGGACTCGTTTGGGTGTATTTAAACAACAATTGATAAGCAAGAACTACAAATACATATTGAGAGTTCCGTTGATAAGCAAGAACTACAAAAGTGAGAGTTCCATTGTAAACATACAAATTAAATCCTACAACCAACAACTACTTTCATAGTGAGATAACTAAACTAGCTTCACAATGGCAACCTCATTGCATCTTCTTTCAATGAGATTCCTGGATACCCACAAGCAACAAGAATAATACACATCCCCAATATAATGAACCACAGTACATTTTCCCTACTCTTTGACTTAGTTAATTGACTCTTCCACTTCTTTTCCTTCTCTTTCATCTTCTCCATATCATCTTGCAATTTCACCAACTGAACCTCAATCTTCTTCATCTTGTCATCTTCTATGCTGTTTTCAACCTTTGGAGTAGTCCTCGACTTGGCAAGATTTTCAAAGCCTTATAATGCATTCTCAAGTTCACCCATTTTTTCAAGCAACTTTGGAATAACAAATTTGGATCTAGGATCAATTTCAGAATCCTTCCAAAGCCAAAAATCACAAGAACGAGGACCCTAAGATGATTAACAAAAGAAAATTAATGAATGATAATTTATCATAACTCAATTAGTGAAACAATTTTAAGAATCATTTACCCCATAGTATGGACAAACCCAATATCTTCTTCCTGGGTTCCGAGGGGTCCATGCTGTTAACAAAGGCAGCACATAGCCATGGTTGCATCGAATTTCTCCACTTGACTCATTTTCTTCCTCTTCCGTGCAAAGCCTTGTCAAATTCAATCCTTTTGAAGGCATTGGAACAACACAACAAGATAACACCAAAGTCAGATAATTTATAATTGCTTTCAAAAATCGGATCATTCAATTTTAGGACAAAGTCATAACAACACTAAAAGAAAGGATTTAGGGTTCTTAGGAAGGAGAAAGGATAACCTTTGCCTTCAAATATTGAAACTTCAAAAGGGAAATTTGATGGATTTTCGACAGAAATTAGAAGAAGAAGAAATTAGGGTTCTTCAATGGGTTTTGGTAAATATTTGGGGAAGATGAGATTTTACCATTGGTTGGGTTATATTAACGTTAAACAATTACGTTTTTATTTTTTTTGGGCTGTTTTCAACGATTAAAAGATAAATGATGCGCTCACTTTAGTTGTCAAACACGCGCAACTGGCCAGGTTATGAGAGGGAGTAACTAAATACATTACGTTAAACAATCGTGGGGTGTTAGGACACCCGTAAAGTTAAGGTGTGTAAATGACTTTTCAGGACAAGTTGAATGGGGTATTTATGCATTATCTCTACATTTATTGTGTTTCATTGATTGTTCTTCATTTATCACTCATCATTGATCATAAAGAGCCATTATTGAGGCCCTTAGAACTGTTGGTCCTTCATCGATCCCCCCAGTCAAGCTCGTGAGCTCGACCTCGAGGCCCAGCATAGGCTAGCCCGAGACCTCGACACTCGGCCACTCGGTTTGCATAGCATACTATTTTCAAGATCTTATCTTATTTCTAGTCTCACACTTAGCATCTGCTGCTTAACAACTAGCATAAAAATAAATCACGTATTTTTAGAACCACAAAATCAAATCTAATTGAAATTACCATTTCCAAGGTAAACATTCTCTTAGTTTGTTTTAGTTATTAAATTCATAATTAAATATTTGTATATATTTAATAAATTTTTTGATATAAATATATAATTAAGCAAAGCTAGATTTGTCCATTCAAGGGTATTGTTGGTCCTTTCCCTGCAACAAAGAAAAAAAAACGTTATTAGTCACAACTGTTTTTGCCGTGTCATCTATATTATATTAAAAGTAGGAAGCCCATAACTTATCCATATTTATATTATTATAAAAGCATGAATACAAGGTCGGTTTACAAAAATAACCTTATAATATTAAGGATAATAACTTATAATAAAAGGACATAACCAGAATTTTAGATATAGCCTTATAATCCTATTAGTTTTAAGACATAATACTACATGTTAGGAATCCTACATGATTACCTTTAGGAATCCTATTAGTATAATTACTTTCGGACAATCTAATTCATATAAAATTGAACAAGTAAATATCTTTAGTCATATAATCATATTACTTTTAGGATACATAAATATATTAATATTAAGTTAACCAAGTGTGCAATTTTTTTAATGATTTCGAAGTCCTTAAGGAGTCTAAACAACTGAAACACTATTACAAAATAGATAAATTCAATATTTTAGCAATACTTTTGTACACTAACACTTCTCATCGTTGTAGTTCAAATATACTTAAGATTATAGGCATATATAGTGATTTCCAATAGACACTGAATATTGAATTTGTTCTTACTTTATAGATCTTGTCAGTTGAAACTTTTTACATTTGAGCCAGAAGTATAACTTTTTTCATTTGAGGCACTTTCTTTTCTTGTAAAAAAAGAAGATTTGTTTGAACTTTTGTTGAACCAAATAATTATATCTTTTAGTTAATTATTTAGCAAGAGAATTCAATTCAATTATTTTTTAAATTCATCATATGAGTAAAATTCTTATTCAAGTAAAAAAAAATCTTAGGGTACATAAATTTATTACATATAAAGAGCGTTAGAACACAAAGTAAAAATGTTAGTATATTATTAAGAATCAAAATGCTATATAAGTGTCTGAGAAAGCACCATCAAAGCTAAATCCTAAACAAGAACAAGCTTTCAAGACTATACTATAAGGAGTCAATTCTGCCATAACGGGATTATTCTTTGTAGATGCCTCAGGCAGAATCGAAATAATATTTCTATGTTATGCATTACTTGCAAATATCATATCTAGGGCATGACAATATTAGTAATAATAGCAAGTGGTATACCAATAACGGGCTTATTATGAGGCCACCCACTTTAAATTTGATATACTTCTTCAAACAACTTAAATAACAATCACAAATATATCAAAGCAGAGCAATGCTGCTAAATTTATAGGGAAAGCAAAATTGGTAATATCGGATGAAGTACTTATGGCTAAGTGTCAAACGATCAAAATAATTTTCCGGAGTTCTAGAGATATATCGGATACTAATGAACCGTTTGGTGGAAAATTAATAATTTGGGAGGTATTTTATTTCAAGTACTACCAGTAGTTCCGAAATCAACAAAAGCAGAGACTGTAAAAGCTAGCTTACAAAAGTATGTTATACTTCTGGCCTCAAATGAAAAAAGTTTCAACTGACAAGATCTATAAAGTAAGAACAAATCCAATATTCAGTGTCTTTTTGCTTCGTGCCGGAAACGAAGAAGAGCATCCAATAAAAGATTATTTGGTTCTTACTGAATACTTAGTTATCAATTTCAATGGTAATAGTAGCGCATTTAATAAGAGAATTATTTTTATTATTAGATTAAAATGCAATTTGTGCAAATTGCATGATAGAATTAAAAAGATATCTTAGCAATCAAAAAATGAATATGTTGATCAACTAAATAAAAGGTTGATTACAAAAATTTATAGTAAAACCAAAATATTTTTCTGTTTTTGACTCAGTAGAAAATGATACAAATAATTACTATCAAGAAAAATACTTAAATACTGTAATACCAAATGGCCTTCTACGATACATGTTTGTTGTCAAGCTTATTATTTCTTGCGTATGTTAGTGTAACCGTATATATAATAGACTAAGTTAAAATTGATCTTCCATTGTATGTAGGTTGATTTTGAAGAAAAATATGTCTACATGCTACTGAAAAACTTAGATATGTTGAATAGCTTATGTAATAGCACACAGATGGTATATAGAAGTTTTAACAATAACGTCTTACATGCAAAACTTATGATACTGGTAAATGTGCTTCTAAGTATATTCTTTATCCCTGAATTCAACTTTCGTCTTTCGAAACTAAGGAATATCCTTTTAAATTTGTGTGAAAATAATTTTTAGCATGTTTGTGTTTTACAAATATAATAAATAAAGCACAAGGATAAACATCCTAAATATTGAACTATATTTACCGCAATATGTTTTCTTGCACGAACAATTGTATGTTGCACTTTCAAGAGGGATATCAAGATCGACAACAAGGGTTCTGGTTAAGGCAGAGCAACCAAAGCATTAGGAAGAAACATACACAAAAAAGTATTGTCAACAAAGAAATGTTCGTTAAGATATCATCACATTAAATACTTTTAAACTATAATACATAATTATCTTACTAACATGACAAAATGGATCATTTCTATAAGTTTTGATGATGTCCTTTTATTTTAAATTCATGTAAAATCCTTTATCTCCCTCCTTTTCTTCTCTCTTCCTTTCTTGCTTTCCTCCTCCTCCTCCTCCTCTTTCTTCTTGTATTATTATACATAAAATTTAGACATTAACGTAATAATATTTTGCGGTATTTAGATGGTTGTTGTATTATTATACATAAAATTTCTTTCATTAATTAAGTTTTATTGTTCCTTCATATAAATAAATGTTTAAATCATCACGTGTCATTATTAACGTGCAATGCACGTTCATAGATACTAGTTATATTAAAAGTAGGAAGCCCATAACATAAAAATTAAATTACTAAAATATCCTTCTTATTATTTCTCTAATTAATTTATTTAATTTAAATTAATTTAAAAAACTACAAGTAGACAAAGATTACATACGTGGAAAGAGCAACGAGTTTGGCTTTGATACAAGACTTGCATTGTTTGTCTTCTTCATCCAAAAATTTCACCAAAAATACTACCTCAACTCTCATTCTTCTTCACCGTTAACCACCAAAACGTCAACTATCCATCTCCCAAACTTAGAATTTGAACTATTTTGCGGCTATGGTGGTAAAAAGAATCAGAGAATGGGTATGAAACTGTTCATGCCCCGAATTAATAGAAGTGTTGGAATTTATTGTTTCTTATAACCAGAATTTTTGGCGGAAGTAAAGACATGGAAATTACTCTCTTTTTTCAAGTGATGAATAAGAAGGACGAAGGTAAGAATTTGGGGCAGCCCCAATTTCAATTTTATGATCTTCTTCTAGACAACCTCGGTTTCATTATTACCGTCGATGTCGAAGATTGAAGATTATCTGTTCAGAGCCTTCCTTGCTCGTAGATCGAGAATCCTCCGGCTTTCATTGTATTCATTGTCTTTTTTTCCATTGTAATTCAATGTATCTCGCTGTATTTCATGTATTTTATTGTACTCACTATCTTTTTTTTTCATTGTTTTTCAATGTTTATCCCGTTATATTCTATGTATTTCATTGTATTCACTGTCTCGCTATATGCCATGAATTTATTCATATTTTCTTTTAATTAATATAATTTATGTATTCATATGTATTATATAATTTCTCTGAAGATTGCTATGTTTTTGGGGTATTTTTTGGTTGAGAATCTTTTTTATAAGTGGAAATACAAAATTTATGTGTTATAAATTGAGTTTGTTGAGTTATATTAGGAGTCTATTGATTCACTTTCCGTTTAAAAATAGTGTAATCCCCTGTTTCACGCCGTGAATACAGTCGAATACAATAATCTATCCAGCTGTAATTCCCTGTTTCACGCCATGAATACAGTCGAATACACTCGAATACAACAACTGATTAGCTAGACTTCCCTGATCGATTCACGCCTATTTTTGCTACTGTATTCATGAATACAGTAGCTTAAATACATCTAATACATCTTATAACAACAGAAAACGTATCTACAATCCGTAATATAGCAAATGTTATCTATAGATAACTAATTACCACTAAAAGATGGTGTTTTACGAAAATTTCTCTATATTAAAAGCAGGAAGCCCATAACTTAAAAATTAAATTACTAAAATATCCTTCTTATTATTTCTCTAATTAATTTATTTAATTTAAATTAATTTAAAAAACTACAAGTAGACAAAGATTACATAGGTGGAAAGAGCAATGTTCCTCTGCCGAAGAATATTAAAAGTACCAACGGTTCAGACACTGCTTCGTAACAGTCACAACCATTTGTCAAGCCAACTCCCACTATAGTATATCGTAAGTTTTAATATGGCATTGAAATTTATGTGCTTCTTATAATGTGTATTTTATTTGACAATTATGTTACTTCTTATAATATTATTTTGAAGAGGCTAACGTTTTGTTCTATTTTTATGGATAGTTAAAATTTATCCTATTGTATAATATTAAGTTCAAGAATAACTATTTTTTCTTTGTCGGTCACTTTTAGAAGCGCATGAAAATTACAATATTTTAGAATTTAAAGGCATTCTTTTAGGGTGACTACTTCGCGTTACTTTGCTAAACTGATTGGATTAGAAGTCATCGAAAAAGGTCAAAGAAAATTCTCAGATATTAATGTCAAAACTTTAAACATCTATATAATACTTGAGTGTGCAATTGTTGGATCAATAGATGATGTAATTTAAGTTAAGTTCTTTCAAATGTTTATTCTTAACTCTGCTAACTGATCAAAAGGCAGATATTGATGGAAAAGACTTGAAAAATCACGCCAACTGTGTATATCGTAATAATGACGTAATCAGCTTTATAATTAAAAATCACTTCGATATTTATCAATCATTAATAATAATTAATTGATCATCGATAATTATCATTCTTTTCTTTATTAGTTAACATATTATAAGAGGTAAATAGGCTACATTGTATACAAAGTGCTTGTCAAAAGTAGGTTTCTTTTTATCCAAGTCAGTAGTGTCTTTTATATCAATTGCTTCTGACTAATGTATCAACACATCAATTGCTTCTAACTAATGTATCAGTCGACTCTTAAATCACCGTCCTATTATTATACTCATGGACATCACTAATTTTAGGAATATTTCTATGCATGGAAGACGAAGATTCATCAGTTTTACAAATTAAAAGAGTAAAAATTAGGAAGAAAAAGAAAAATAGGGTTTCCACTAATTATGAATGTATTTTTTGAATTCCAGTGCTAGGTGACAAGGCGTATCGATGTGTTTTAGCCTTTGTCTTCCTAATTAATACTTTCTTTTGTTTGTTGCTTTTCTACAATTGAAAAATTGAAGGTCTATGGTAATTCTTTATCAGAACTTATGAATTATTTTCGCAAATAACTACTTTGCACCTTATCCACTAACTTTAATGTTATATTTTCAAGATATATAGTTTACATGTTTGTAGTAGAGAACCATTTATTGAAGTATGGCGGAACAGGAGAAGATATACTCCCTCCGTTTCAATTTTCAATTCAGATGATATATTTTAACTTGATACAAAATTTTCATAAAAAAGGACTTTTGAAACATGTGGTGCTAAAAGCTTGAGGGGCAAAAGCTTAGTGGGGCCATGATATTTATATGGCGATCAAAGCTTCTCATAAAGGGTAAAGTCGGTAAAATAAAAAGTTTAAAGTTAAATTGTTTCTAAATAGAAATGTGGCGATTCTTTTCCAACGGGCTAATAAGCAAAGTGTGTCATTTAAATTGGAACGGATGGAGTAAAAGTTATAAATTAATGGTAAATTGCATTAGCACAAGCTTTTATAAAAAATGTTAATTTGATGTACTATATAAATAAGTTGATGTAATTTATTATTGTTACCTTATGGAAGATTTTGTTGATAATAATGGTAAAATTCTTTGAAAGAATGTACGATGATAAATCAATCCTTAACATTTGGAACGTTAGAGTCTTAATTTACAAAGGTATTATGCCAATAATGTTATGTACTTATGTGCCAACTTTAATGGATTGAAACTAATTATTCTAATTTTTTTTTAATTTCTTTCTAACTATGAACATTTGGACAATCACTATTCCTCATTAATGTGCTAATCAATCCAACAATTCAAAAAATAACAGATCTCTAAAATTGGTAATGTATATTTTTTCCTGCATAAAGTCAAATTTTACATATTCGAGATATTCCCAATCTCTCGTACTGCTCAAAAAAGTGACTCCATATGAGGACCTCATTCTCTTTTGCCTACTTTACGTTCACACGGTTCTCAAAAATGAGGAGGACAGCCCTCTGTCGTGCATGTATATCTAGAAGCAAGTGTAGTAATAATACTATTTGCAGTTAAAGTTATGGCTTGCATATATTATCAATACGTATTAGGTGAAATACATTGTATCTAATTACACTGTGATTGTTCATGTTGTTAGGTTTAGCCGTTATCCAATTGTCTAGACATTGACAAATAATTAATTCATTATATAGTGATCATCACAATTCATAAAAACTTAGTACTTTATTCTTTACTCAAAATTTTATTTAAATAATATTAATATTATATTTATAAAACTATGTACTACTTGACTCGGCATATACGTGAGCACATGGAACTAGGTACTTTCCAAAAGTGTGTCCATTCAAGGATATTCATGTACCAACTGTGGCCTCGTGAATACAGTCTTTCTTATTCGTGTGTTCTTCCTAGTTCAAAGTTTGTCTTTTTTGTGTCATTCACGATTCAAGAAAGTATTTTCTGTGTTAGTTATTTGCCATAATTTTCTTACCATATTTGGTTTTCCTATCTCTTGAAGGAAAAGAGCAATATAATTACCTTAATTGGGTTTTCCTTTTTGTAAAAGGAAATTATAAATCTCCAATATTTGGCTAGTCCTTTTTCTTGTAGTAAAAGGTTTGGACTTCTATAAATTGAGGATCCTCCCTTCTCATTCAGTAGCATCCACAATGTAGCCATAGGGGGCTTGGGAGTCTTGTTTAGAGGGAGAATTTTACGGGACAAGTGTTAGTGTGTCACTTGTGTTTGCCTCTTCGTGAGGTTGTTCTCTCGATATTTTGTACTCTCTTTTGTTATAGTGGATTGCTCATCTCTATTGTGGACGTAGGTCAGTTGACCTAACCACGTTAAATGTTTGTGTCTCTTTTGATAGATTTTTCTTTGTTGTATGATTTATCGACGTTCAAGGTTTGCTTTGCTAGCTTCCGCATGACACCTATTTTTTTCGGTCCTAACATTCTATTGTTGTTCTTCAAAGTATTGAAGAAAGAACCAAACTTATGGAGAAGAATCCTCAGTTTCGAAAATGCTTACCAACTGAAGAATTGATTGTCTTTGCAGATGTTTACAGCACAGAGCCATGACAATTTATTGGAGACATGAATTCCATGAAAACCCATTACTTCCTCACCCAACTGAAGAAGAAGAAGAAGCCCACTGATGCCCGATTCAACAGAGTTTGTAATTTGTGCGGTTAAGAAGAATCCGAGATCAGAAAGTAGAATATAAGAGGTTCATTGACCGTGTTTTACAACAAAGGGTTCCTCCCCAAACGTCAACCTCAGAACAGAGTACTATGATTTTGTCTAAGAACAGTCCTGTGATGGTGGAAAGTAACTCGTCTGATGTTTTCTCTATGGGACAACTAGAATCAAAAGATGGAATGTTGGTTCTTGTTAATCAGACTGATTCTGATGAATTCTTTGGAATGGTGAACGTGGAAAATCAAGAATGCTATTATCACGAAGGTGATGAGGAGGAAGTTGATTGGGAATCTATATTGGATTTTGGGGATCATGGTTTAGTGCAGCATGACTTGCTCTACTAATTCTGGAAAATTGAAACTTGGTAGATTTTTGAAAAGGGTATTCAGCGGTGTTACCCAGGAGGCGGACGGGATGTGAAACTCGATACGCAAGTCATTTCCAGGAGAGAGAGTTTCAAGTATTTGGGATCTATAATCCAGAAGGATGGGGAGATAAATGAGGATGTCACACACCGTATCGGAGCAGGGTGGATGAAGTGGAGGCTCGCTTCCGGTGTCTTGTGTGATAAGAAGGTGCCGTTGAGACTTAAGGGTAAGTTCTACAAGATAGTTGTTGGACCGGCTATGTTGTATGGGGCTGAGTGTTAGCCAGTCAAAACCTCTCGTGTCCAGCAGATGAGGGTAGCGGAAATGAGTATGTTGGAGATGGATGTGTGGGCATACTAGATTGGATAGAATTAGGAATTAAGTTATTCGAGACAAGGTGAGAGTGGCCCCTGTGGAGACAAAGATGCGTGAGGCAAGGTTGAGGTGGTTCGGGCATGTTAAGAGGAGAAGCGCAGATGCCCCTGTCAGGAGATGTGAGAGGTTGGCCTTAGGAGGTGTGAGGAGGGTAGAGGTAGGCCAAAGAAGTCTTGGGGAGAGGTGATCAGGCTAGACATGGCGCTACTTGAGCTAACCGAGGATATGACTCTAGATAGAAGGGTGTGGAGGTTGAAGATTAGGGTAGAAGGTTAGTAGGTAGTCGTGCTTCTCCCTTTGTCTTCTCTAGCTCGATAGTATTAACGCTAGTTTGGTACCCTTTTTCTCCTTAGTTTTCTATATTCGCATGTCTCATTTCGTTGTTACTTGCCATTGGTAATTCTGTAGTTTGCTGCCTTGGAATTAGTTTTCTAAATATATTATCTCGCTGCTACTTGTTATCATCAGTACCCCTTTCATATTATCTGTTGCTATCTCCGATTTAGTTTTTTAATTATTGCTTTGCTATTACTTGCTATCAGGACTTCTCTCACCTTCTTTAGCCGAGGGTCTATCGGAAACAGTCTCTCTGCCCTTCCAGGGTAGGGGTAAGACTGTGTACATCCTACCCTCCCCAGACCCCACTTGTGGGACCACACTGGGCTGTTGTTGTTGTTGTTGGTATTTTTTGTTCTTTGAGTTTCTTTGAAATCCAAGATAACTTTTTTTTTAGATTAGTATATCTGTGAAATCTTAGGGATTCTGACATTGACTTATTGGATATCTAGATTATGTTGGTGTTACAATAACAACCAACACATTTTTTCATCATCGAATTTGTGCAATGTAGATGTTGTTGTCGTTTTCTCAAGGTCTCCGTGACTCTTAGAGTTCATTCTTATTGTTTAAAATGAAAAGTTCAATTATGGAAGATGCTCTTTTTTATATTGCTTTTGCTCGTTTGTTGATGTCCAGTTTCTTTGATCTATTTGACATTTTCTCTTGATATTCTGTTTTGTGTTTTCTTGTTTATAGAATTTTGCTGTTTCACTATTTTTGGGCCGTTAGTATAGGATCACTCTTTGTATGATCTGTAATATCAAGCTGCTAAAAGTAAGACAACAGCAGCATATGAGAGAAGTCGGATTAATTTAGTACCTTAAGACTTTGATGATGAGTCTTAAGAAGTGAAAACAGAATGCACAGACAATTGATGTTGAGTTTTTTGGCATCTGAAAGTAATATTTCCTCAAGTTCACTCTCCGTTAACAACATCGAATTCGACAGTTGGTCATTTTTGTATGTCTTGGCGGCTAAATGGCTAACTTATGGAATGTTTTTTCTGGTACACTTCATTTGTGCACTCTATTTTGTGGGACCCATTTAAATAAAAGAAAAAGAAAAAGAAGACAACAAGTTGCTTAAACGTACATTTGCAAATCAGTTTTTGCAAAAGACAAATTTGATTTGGAAAGATACAAATCTGATTTTAGAAAGCCAAATCTGGAAACTTTTCCTATAAATAGAAGCTTTGTTCGTTCATTCAGACACACCAAATCAGAGAGAGCGCAATAGAGCGTAGAGAGAGTAATCCACAGATTGTAGTCTGTGAGATAAATAGTGAGTATGAGTAATATTGTAGTGAGGTATTTAAAATAAAGAGTGTTATTTCCTTCGAAGTTGTAGTAGTCTCTTGACACTACTAAGTTGTACTATTATAGTGGAAATATTGCTCCACTCGGGTATTGTATTTTACCCTGTTAAAAGAGTTGGTGTCTTTGTTACTCTCTTGTGTTATTGTTATTTACCGTGGGTATTATTCCTGGGCGGGATTATTATTTTTTTATTCCCAACAACGTGGTATCAGAGCCATGGCGAGTAATGGTCCGCTGTCTTTTCGGTATCCTCGTCTCACAAAAGATAATTATGAGAAATGGTGTCTACGTATGAAAGCCATTCTAGGCTCCCAGGATGTGTGGAAAATCGTAGATAGAGGGTATGCAAGACCCGATAATGAGGAAGCTCTGCCTCAAAATGAAAAAGTTATCTTAGCAAAGACAAGGAAAAAGGATCAACAAGCCCTCACGCTCATCCACCAATGTTTGGTTGATGCCATGTTTGAGAAGGTGGCAGATGCTACCGTCTCAAAGGAAGCTTGGGAGATTTTATAAAATTCTCTTCAAGGAGTTGACAAGGTGAGGAAGGTAAAACTTCAAACTCTAAGGGCTGATTTTGAAGTTTTAAAAATGAAAGAATCCGAATGCATTTCAGATTATTGTTCAAAAGTGAAGGCTGTTGTGAATCAATTAAGAATATACGGGGAGGACATAAAAGATGTTCGTGTGGTAGAAAAGATCCTTCGCACTTTAACACCTAAATTCGATTTTGTGGTGTGTGCTATTGAAGAGTCTAAAGATTTAGACTCAATTATGGTGGAGCAATTGGAGGGTTCTTTACAGGCCCATGAAGAAAAGATCAAGAGGAGACAAGAAGTGCCATTGGAGCAACTTCTTAAAACTCAGGCATCCTTCAAGGATTATGGAGGTGAAAAAAGCTATCGAGGGAATGGACGAGGACGAGGCCGTGGCGGTAATGGACGAGGAAGAAGTAATGGTAACAACTTCAACAATGAAGTTAAAATCCACCAAGCATTCAGAGGTCGTGCTCGTGGACAAAGAGGAGGAAGAGGACATGGCTACTACCAAGAAAATAATGGACAAAGGTATGACAAATCAAAAATTGGTGTTATAATTGTCATAAATTTGGCCATTACTCTTGGGAATGTCGTAGCAATGTTGAAGAAAAGGTTAACCTCATTGATGACAAGAAAGAAGAAGATGAGTCAACATTATTGCTGACACTCAAGGAAGAAGACAGGGATGATTGTAGCTCGTGGTATTTGGACAATGGAGCAAGAAATCATATGTGTGGATGTAAAGAGAAGTTTGTGGAGATCAATAAAACGGTGAGAGGTAATGTGTCCTTTGGAGATACCTCAAAGATTCAAATCGAAGGGATAGGTACGATTCTGATCTCCTCTAAAGATGGTAGTCACAAGCTAATTCAAGATGTTTATTATGTGCCAAAATTAAAAAGTAATATTTTGAGTTTGGGCCAACTTCTTGAAAAGGAATATGACATCCACATGAAAAATATACATCTTTGGCTTAGAGATTCAAGTGGAATTCTAATTTCTAAAGTGCATATGGCAAAGAATAGATTATTTTCTCTGAATCTTAAAACAATTGATGCAAAGTGTTTGAAGGCTAATGTGCAAGATGAATCATGGCGTTGGCACATGCGATTTGGACACTTGAATTTTGAAGCGCTCAAATCAATGGGAGAAAAGAACATGGTACATGGGATACCATCCAAATCAACTGTGTGAAGCTTGTCTTCTAGGAAAACATGCAAGGAGGAGTTTTCTAAAGGAGGCTATGTCAAGATCAACCAAGCCGCTCCAGCTTGTTCACTCTGATGTGTGTGGACCAATCAATCCACCTTCTTTTGGTAAAAGTAGATACTTTCTGCTTTTCATTGATGACTTTAGTAGAAAGACTTGGGTTTATTTCTTGAACCAAAAACCTGAAGCTTTTGCTGCTTTTAAAAATTTCAAAGTACTTGTGGAGAAAGAAAGTGGCTATGAAATTAAAGCTCTAAGGTCCGATAGAGGAGGCGAATTCGCTTCAAACGAATTTAATGACTTTTGTCAGTCTCATGGAATTCGTCGCCCTCTAACGGTACCTTATTCACCCCAACAAAATGGAGTTGCAGAGAGAAAGAATCGAACAATTCTTAATATGGCTCGATGTATGTTGAAAGCTAAAAGTATGCCTAAGGAATTTTGGGCCGAAGCTGTTTCTTGTGCAGTTTATTTGAACAACAGGTCTCCAACAAGAAATGTTAGAGATCAAACTCCTCAAGAAGCATGGAGTGGAAGAAAGCCAAGTGTCAAACATTTGAGAATCTTTGGGAGCATAGCATATGCTCATGTGCCACATCAAAGGAGAGCAAAGCTTGACGATCGAAGTGTCAAGCATGTGTTTGTTGGCTATGATACGAGTTCAAAAGGCTACAAGTTATACAACCCAAGCGGCGGCAAGGTGGTGGTAAGTCGCGATGTTGAATTTGATGAAGAATTGGCATGGGATTGGGAAGCTCAGGAAGAAACTTCATATGATTTTCTTCCATATTTTATTGATGAAGAAGAGCCAGAGACCGTGGAACCTGTGCAGGATACAACTCCACCTCCTTCTCCAACCAATGTTTGTTGCATCTCCCTCTTCTCAAGAAAGTTCAAATGAACAACCGCAAAGGACAAGGAGCATTCAAGAGCTCTATGAGGACACAGAAGAAGTTACTAATTTTGATTTTTTATGTTGTCTTTTTGCTGACAGTGAACCAATGAACTTTGATGAAGCTGTTACAAACAAAAAGTGGAGACAAGCCATGGAAGAGGAGATTGAGTCAATAGAGAAGAACAACACTTGGGAGTTAACAACTCTTCCCAAGGGTCATCGAGCAATTGGAGTGAAATGGGTATACAAAATAAAGAAGAATGCTGATGGAGATGTGGAGAAATACAAGGCACGACTTGTGGCTAAAGGCTACAAGAAAAGGCAAGGCATTGACTATGAAGAAGTCTATGCACCTGTTGCCCGCATGGAGACGATTCGTTTGCTGATCTCTTTGGCAGCGCAAATAAAGTGGAAGATCCATCAGCTAGATGTCAAGTCAGCCTTCTTGAATGGCTATCTTGAAGAAGAAGTCTATGTTAAACAACCATTGGGCTTCGTGGTCAAAAACCATGAAGATAAAGTGTTGCGGTTGAAGAAAGCTTTATATGGATTAAAGCAAGCCCCACGAGCATGGAATAGTTGCATCGACAAGTATTTTCAAGACAATGGGTTTACTCGTTGTCACCATGAATATGCTCTTTACCTTAAAGTTCATACTAATGGAGATATCTTGCTTGTTTGTCTTTATGTTGATGATCTTATTTTCACGGGTAATAACCCAAGTTTGTTTGAAGCTTTTAAGAAAGATATGTCTCGTGAGTTCGAGATGATGGACGTAGGGCTCATGTCATACTACTTGGTCCTAGAAGTGAAGCAGATGGAGGATGGAATTTTTATCTCTCAAGAAAGCTATACAAAAGAGATATTGAAGAAGTTCAACATGCTCGATTGCAACCCCGTGAACACACCGATGGAGAGTGGGACAAAATTGTCCAAGTTTAATGAAGGAGAAAAAGTGGATCCCACATTTTTCAAAAGTCTTGTGGGAAGTTTGAGGTACTTGACTTGTACCAGGCCAGATATACTATTTGCAGTTGGAGTAGTAAGCCGCTTCATGGAAGCTCCTACCTCCACTCATTTGAAAGTCACTAGAAGAATTCTTCGTTACCTAAAAGGTACGATTGACTTTGGGTTATTTTATTCTTCTTCTAATGATTTCAACCTTATGGGATTTTGTGATAGTGATTATGCCGGAGATATTGATGATAGAAAAAGTACAACCGGTTTTGTATTTTTCTTGAGTGATTCTGTTATTTCTTGGAGTTCAAAGAAACAACCAATTGTTACTCTCTCGACTTGTGAAGCTGAATATATAGCAACAACATCTTGTACCTGTCATGCTATTTGGTCGAGAAGATTATTGAAGGAGTTCAATTTGTCACAAATTGAAGCTACAGAGATTTGTATTGACAACAAATCCGCACAGGCACTCGCGAAGAATCCAGTGTATCATGATCGAAGCAAGCATATTAATACAAGGTATCACTTCATTAGAGAATGCATTGCCAAGAACGAAGTCGAGCTCAAATATGTGAAGTCTCATGATCAAGTTGCAGATATCTTCACAAAGCCTCTCAAGTTTGAAGATTTCTAGAGATTGAGATCGGGACTTGGAATGAAGAAGAGAAATCAAAATTAAGGGAGAGATTTGTGGGACCCATTTAAATAAAAGAAAAAGAAAAAGAAGACAACAAGTTGCTTAAACGTACAATTTGCAAATCAGATTTTGCAAAAGACAAATCTGATTTGGAAAGATGCAAATCTGATTTTAGAAAGCCAAATCTGGAAACTTTTCCATAAATAGAAGCTTTGTTCGTTCATTCAGACACACCAAATCAGAGAGAGTGCAATAGAGCGTAGAGAGAGTAATCCACAGATTGTAGTCTGTGAGATAAATAGTGAGTGTGAGTAATATTGTAGTGAGGTGTTTAAAATAAAGAGTGTTATTTCTTTCGAAGTTATAATAGTCTCTTGACACTACTAAGTTGTAATATTATAGTGGAAATATTGCTCCACTGGGGTATTGTATTTTACCCCGTTAAAAGAGTTGGTGTCTTTGTTACTCTCTTGTGTTATTGTTATTTACCGTGGGTATTATTCCTGGGCGGGATTATTATTTTTTTATTCCCAACATATTTTACCTTAAGTTGCTTCGCTGGTTGCTGTATATGCTATTTCACCTTATGCATGGATACTTTGACGAGTAACGCGTGTTAAACCATGGTGTTATGAGGAGCTAACATCTCAATCTGTCAGTCATGGTTTCCCAATTTAACTCGAAAATTTGTAGTTTAGAAAGGAAGATACGTCTATGCCTTCTTTATTTTAGTATAATGTTTGCAAAGTGCAGCATAGTAGTCAAAAGTGAAAAGCGCAAAAAGCTCCAAAGTCTGTTGGAGCTTTAAGCGCAATTAAATGTGAAAAAAAAATAAAACTGAAATTTATTGCAAAAATATGTAACTACAAACGCAAATAATAATTATTTGGACAAAAGAATAGAAAACTATAATCAAGCTATATATATATGATGTTGTGCCCTTAAAGACAGCCCATTTGTGAAGGTGCAGACGCCTAACACCTTGACGCCTACACTAAAGCGCCAATTAAGTGAGCACGGCCTGGGCTTTACCGAGCTTCAGGACTTAAGCGCGCTTTAATCTAGCCTTTAACAACACTGAAGTGCAGTAGTTGAGTTTCCTGCATATCCAATGGCATTTCATGAATTTTTAACATAACGAGATTGTGGTGTCCGAGGTGTCCTATTTCCTTTCTTAATCTAGGATTTATTTGCTTTTATCTTTTAATATTTTATCTGCTTTTTTTTTCTTTTAGGATTTAGCCAAGATTTCAGCATATAGGGATAGAAGGTTTCCACGAACTCAGTCCATTCGATCAACTCATATTCGCTGTGTCTTAAGAATTAGATGTCACATTTTACAGTCTGGACTATTAATACAAGGAACTTATTAACTTAAGAAGTATTGTAAAGATTATTAAAGAGGTTTATTCCACAATCGTTTGATCTGATTCTGTCGAATGTCCCCGAAGTTTAGGTAGGAAATAGTAGGGTTTTCCAAAATTTGAATGCATTTCCACTTCTTTCATGGACTCAACCCTATTGCAATTATCACATAATGATCACTGTATATTATGGTTTGTTACATGTATACTTTTGCGTTTATCTCCCATTCATTTATTCTTTTGTCATGAATTGTTAGAGGAATCAGAACTTCTATGATGTGGAGCAGCAGTACACTTTTTAGTGCAAGTGGCCATCCTTTTGTGGAGGTGAATATTGGATCATAGATATGTTTATCAAGGATAGGAAAGATGGTTGATATTGTTTACATGGGTTTCTAATGTATGCATTTGAAGAATTATGGTTTAGTTCAAATAAAGACTAATGAATGTGCACAGAAATGCTATACTTTATGGTTAATCAATCAAGTAAGTTTTCACCACCTTATCTGCCAAATGGTTGAAACTCTTGCATGATAGTCCATGCAACAGGGTTTAAGAAATTATTCTTTCCCTTCTTTCACATCATCACAATATATCTGCCATGCTCAAACTTGGTTATGCTTAGGTTTTGCAATATGATACGATAATAAATGTGGTACACCTATAGACCTTTTACTGTGTCTATGGCGATGACTGATGCAATAAAAACTGCAGATGGTAGACATGGTGGAAATCATGGTCATGGAGGTTCTTATCGGCAAGGTAGAGGTATGTTTTTCAAAGCTTTTGATTCAGTTCTAATGCTCTACAACATTGTATTTTTCTGTCTACTGTTTCAGTATAATAGATCTAACAAACAACTCTATCTTATGAGGAAGATGACCACCATCGGTCAGATTATCCAAAGAGGAGTTATGACCGTGAATCTAGAAGAACCTCTGATCTTGAATCCAGACCAGTATTTTCTTTTATCCCTAAGCTACATCTTTTATTGCTTTGGTCTTTTTCACCAGCATGTCCTGTTCCATCTTTTCATATGTAGTCTGTGCTCGCCACCATTGATGAAGTTGATCCCCCAATGTACCCTAAAAATGAAAAACCAGTAATGTTATTCAATGTTGTTTTTATACTCTAGCTGACTGACGAGGGCGGAGAGATGTTAATCTTTCAATATTAGTAAGCGCTCCCCTAGTTTTGACCTAATGAGCTTTCTTTACGTTGAGTTAATTAACCTGGCAGGTTCGCCTAGATGCTAGGTAAAGAACGACATGGTGGGAAAGAGCTGGAGATCATGAAAAGCATTTTCACACGAGGAGGCAAGTGATCGGGAAGTTTTGCTTCTAGAATACCGACTACATGGGAAGATTTGATTCTAATTCTTGTTGCCCGCTCAATTCCGAGTAATAAAGGGAGGGCTCGTAGACTCTCACTAATTGTTATTAGAGACGAATCCCAAAAAACCAATGTTTGTAGTGTTTCAAATTATTCATAATATGGTAATTGAGGTCTAATCAGGAAATTTTTTAAGTTCTGATTATTGGATCGCAATCTTCTTTATGAAATGCCATCATGGAACCATCATAGAAGTCGCAGTACTGGGGTATTATTACTCTGTAATCAGAGGTTGCTCTAGGAAATGAAGGTGGCGGGTGCCACATTTCTTTTAATGCATACCTTGTTTTGACTATAAATTATTTAGAAACACATAGCCAGTTTGATTCAGTCTCTTCTGATTTTATCCAGATCAATTTAATAGGTTTTTGATTTGCAATTATGAAAATTACTTCTCTTATATCAAGAAACAACTAGAATCAATATTTTCAACAACGAAATCACATTGTTATTACTAACAACGCAAACAAAAAAATTCACTAGGAGAATGACATCCTTTCCTATATATTAAACATATTCACAAGTAAAATTAATAATAATATTTTTTTTCTTAGAGAATCATACCCTGTCTATTAAAAAAATTTGCACAAGTTACAAGAATTCGGAATTATAAAAAAGGAAAAAAAAAAAAAAGAAGAAGAAAACTTCAATAGCTAAATTACACCCCCATAAGTAAATATAGAACTAGATAAACTACAAATCCCAAAATCAAACCATAAAGTTCTGTTTTTTCTGTGCTATGATAACGACCTTTTCATTAGAACTCAAAGTAAAAAGATTTAGATTAAATACAACCATAGAAAAGCACAAAAAATTATGATATAATAAACAAAAAAATTATAAAAATTGAAATTGATCTCAATCTGAAGTCCTCATCGAGACCAAGTTTTTCAGTTTTAAAAGAAGGAAACTCACATATTTGAGATTAAGGACAATACTTATATTTATCCCAGCAGGTATTTACATTCACTCGTATTAATTTATCATGGTTAAATAACAAACTAATGTAAGAAAGTATATTTATTAATTATATTAATATTAACCATGTTTGTCTATTTGTTGTGTTAGTGTGTGGAGTAAATATTTATCTTGAAACATGAGCCTTACACGCAAAAAAAGCTTGCAAAACATCTTCCCAGCCGTGGCACCTTTTTCTAGTTTGAGATTGCGGATGACAAACCTTGTTTAAGAAAATTTTAACATATCTATAAAAAATTTACGAATCTAGTGGGTGTCATGCCACCCCCACCTTGAAGGGTGGATCCGCCACTGTCTGTAATTCGTATGATCAAATTTGTTATATTTTCTAAAGGCCAAATACATTGACAGGTACCTAAACTTGCACCAAATTTCACTTAGACACGTCTGTATGCATCTATATTTTATTGAATTAAAATTCATAAAATTATTTGGACTATATTTTTGAATTAAAGATATGTTAGTTCAAATAAATTTATTGGGCTAATATAATTGGATTAGTTATATAAGTCCAATATACATGGATCAAATAAATAAGTCCAAAATCCATTGGGTCAGCCCATTTAATTGGGCTACAAATGATGAGCCCACTTCATTAGGCCCAAGATGTCATCTTCCTAGAAGCCCAGTGCCACGTCTCAAATGACGTGGCACGCCAAGTCAAACGAAAGAGCCAATAGGATTGTGCCACATGTCAAAATGACAAGGCATGCCAAGCCAAATTAAAAGGCCAGTGAAAACACGCCACGTGTGCAAGTGACATGTTCTGGCCAATCAAATGCGGCCTTGCCACCCTTCAATTTGATTGGTCGGAAGGAGTTTGTTCTTATCGTAACTCTTCCCTCCCACAACTATAAATAGGGTCTTCATAACCCAGAAAAGACACCAGAAGTTATAACAAGAAGCAAGAAAGAGCTTGTGGATCAAACGCTGCAAATTCCTCCACAAGTTTCAAGCTTCAAGCAATCAAGTTCAAGTTCAAGCTCAAGAACGAAGAACAAGTCAAGTTCAAGGTCAAGAACGAAGAACAAATCAGGGTTCAAGAAATGCGAGTTCAAATCAAAGTTCGTGCTAATTGAATTCAAGATCATCGTTTGTGGAAACAACTACATATTCAAGATCAAGCTCAAAGGCCCTTGAATTTTTTTTACTATTGGAAAGAAGAATCAGAGGATTCATAGAGATTGTACACTCATATTATTTGAAATCAAATACTACGATTATTGAAATATTTTTTTGGTCTCGATTATTTTCCTGACGGAAATCTTATTGTCTACAACGTCAACCAAAGCTTGTTCCTATTAGGCACTCCAACATTTATTAAAGTGTACCTATCAAACACACATCGTTGATATGACATAGTGTTTGTATTACACGTCCTCTGAGAGAGTGGTGACAAAAAAAGCTGAAATGAGTCCCACAAAGATATCAATAGAAAATTAAAAAATAATAATTTCTTCCGGTTTT
Source organism: Nicotiana attenuata (assembly GCF_001879085.1). Taxonomy (NCBI): domain Eukaryota; kingdom Viridiplantae; phylum Streptophyta; class Magnoliopsida; order Solanales; family Solanaceae; genus Nicotiana; species Nicotiana attenuata. The sequence goes on along the minus strand of NW_017673907.1, from coordinate 50,087 downwards.
GATTTTTTTCAACTTTCTCCTCCATCTTGTCTTTCTGTACGCCACCTACACCACCATACCATATCATTGCTCATTAGCAGCCATAACAATGCACCCCCTAATCCCCAAAAATACATTATCCTTAAGATATCTGATTAAGGGAGTTAAAATTTATCAAGTAAAATATAAATTGAATTCTAATAAGTAAAATAATAATTAAAGGGTTATCACTTTGGCTTGTTGAAAAATTTCTCCGAAAACAACCACCTTCGTTCGTACGAACTGCGGTGGAGATAAAAAGGAGGATGGTGAGGAAGGGACTGCGCCTTTCTGTAACAATACCGAACTTCCTCACTATATTGATAAGAACTGGAATACTGATTACAACCTTGAGATATAATTGCAACACTCAAACTAATGAATTACAATGAAAACTATTAAAATAACAAGTAACTAAGGATAGAGATAAGAATGGGGATGAGAAGCAGAAATCAGACAAAGGGGATGAGGGAATCCAGATACTTCATAACATTTTGCATAATCTCAAAACTGTCGATGAACCCCTTTTATCCATTTGTCACGTGCTTCCCTACTCAACCTGGATCCAAAGCAAATCTCTTGTTGGGCTGTCTAATTCCTTGGCCTTTTCGCAGTTTAGCCCTCGGCCCAACAACTTGGCTAGCCTCGGTCCAAATAATTGGCCCATAAGCATTATTGGAGTTGTCCATGTTCACAACAATACTCCCCTCCTCCATAAGAACCTTGTCCTCAAGGTTCGGGTCAAGAATTCTCGAGATCAAAGGCTTTGGTAAACTAGCTGTAGTTATATTGACTTCAATAGACGTAAAGTTCACTGGATGGCAGGCACCTGCAAATTCCTCTTGAGCAGAATTAAGAGCACAATACCAAGCTCTACTCATGCCCGGTACAACAATAGTGACTGCATAGTACACTTCATTTTGACCAAGGTCATGATGAGATAAATCTTGTGTTCCCTTTGAATACTTCATAAGCCACACAAACATTGGAATGAATAGCAAAATAAATATTGTTCTACAGATGAATGCTACTAGAATCATCTTTGCTTGCACTTGCTGCAGTTAACTCTGGAGGCATGAATAAATGTGATCTACTCCAATAACACGAGGATCTCCACCATCAACTGCTTGTGAGAAGAATCCAAGGAGTATGTAGCAGTATTTTAATAACACAAGCTTGGTATTGATCTGGGATCCTAGGGCCAAAGTTATCCAGTCTCCTAAAGTACGTTCTTGTAGCATAGTCGTAGTGGCGGCGATGATCTTTGAAGCTTTATGTGTAACGTTGGCTCTCCCATGCTGGCCAACATATGGGTCTTCAAGGTCAAAAAGCAAGAGACAATCAAGTGGCTTTTCCAATTTTGACCCATTCTGGTGTATCCAAGCAATTATAGTATGCGGGGCAAACTTTCTATTGCAGGAGCAACCACAAATCAGTTCCAAANATTATATGGTTTTGGAATTGTTGAATTTGTGTTTGATAGGTACACGTTTAAATGGATGTTAGAGTGCTTAATAGGAACAAATCTTAGTGGGCGTTTGGACATAAGAATAGTAAAATTCCAAAAAAAAAAAGTGAAATGATTTTTCAAGTGAAATGGTATTTGAAAATTAGAGTTGTTTTTGGACATGAATATAATTTTGGGTTGTTTTTGAAATTTTGTGACTGATCTGAGTGAAAATTTTAAAAAACAGCTTTTTGGCATTTTTCAAATTTTAAAATTTTAAAAATTCATCTTCAAGTGAAAATTAAAATTTTTATGGCCAAACACTGATTCCGAAAAAATAAAAAAAATTCATGGCCAAACGGGCTTTTAGTTGAGGTGTCAAAGTGGAATTTGGTGCCAAGTTTAGGTGGTTGTCATGTATTTGGCCTTTCCTAAATAACTAACATCCGTACCCAAGCGTTGCGCGAGAAATATTAAATATAATTTTTCGTAAGAAAATATTACTTGAAAAATATGGTATAAACAAAGAAGCATTCAAATACTATTAGTTGTTGAACATATAAATGCATTGGATATTCATAGAGTCTGAGTTTCTCTCTCAAGATGACTCCCCGGCCGTATGAAACTCAAAACAAAATACCACCCAAGCCTCCAAACATTGATGTCACGACCCAAAACCCGCACTAGTCGTGATGGCGCCTCTCGTGAAGACAAGGCCAGCCAACAGAACAACAACGCCTCTTTCAAAATTATTAAACATAAATGAATAGATAAATACAACTTAATGACAGTAATAATCAATATTTACAACCCAACACAGCCCGACCGGGGTGTCACAAGTCACGAGCACCTAGAGAAGTCTGAACACNGTATCCTTCTCCCGTTGTTCAACCAACTAACTTTGACATACACATACTTATCAATCATAATAATCATGAAGAAATCTAGAGAGAACTATGACATATATATAAAAACTCCCTCATGTTTTCTCGACTGATGGGTAACCGGCATAACAAACTTGTTAACCATATGAATAGACAGTCCATGATAATCAATACATTTCAGAAGTCTCAAGAGATCGTTTGCCAAATACTCAGAAAGCTTAAACACATATTGCCTACTCGGATATGAGAGTGTAGAGTGGTCCTCTAACCTTCTCTGAGGGGACTGCACCCTGATTAAAGCAGCAGAGCCAGGATCAAATGGGAAGTCTAATCCAAGTTCATCAGGTGAAAATTGATGCAACCAAAACTGCTCCTCCAAGCATTGGGCAAGCCCAAGTTGATGTCGAGGGCAAAGTATTCTAGGATGTCCAGTAAGCAATTGATTCCAACAACCATCGAAAACTATGTGAATATCAAACAGGACAAAGTCACGGGGAAAATAGGCTGTAGAATTAAACCATAATGAAGGCTTCTCTGACTTAAGATTCTTATGCATAACAACCATGAAATGGCAATTGAGGACTAAAATTGGAAGATGTCCAAAATTATCAACAGCATCATTCTCTAACGAATATCCTCGAGCAATGGTTCTATCAAATAGCTCCCCTCCAGGCCCAAGTGCCATCACCAAGTGCAGCGAATACATGTCCTCAAATGATGATGTTCCACTCTGATGTTCAAGGCTACCACGATCTACTCTTAAACCAATTTCATCATGTGAATAGCTGACAGTAGAAATTTCTACAGTCGCAACCAGCTGCAGTTCGAGCAACTCCAACTTTGTCCTTGCTTTTGAGCGTGAATATTTAGAAGGGAGGTATGTGATGCCAACCACATCACTAGCGAAGACAACAAAGGAAGTTCTCCTCAAAGGGCTAGTTCTCACTCAGTCTTCCCACCTTGCACCAGGCTCTCCATCTAGTCTATCAGTAAGCATTGGCTAAGCGAAATCTCTTTGTCTTTTCAGTCTTCGATTGGTCCAGTAAAGAAGGAAGATAGGAAGGCATCTGTGTATAGTCTACCCCCAAAAGGAGCTCCACTTTTAGCAGATTGATTGCTCGAAAGAGCCGTACCTAGCTAAGGGAAGAAGCTATCTCTATTTTCCGGACAGAGAGGGCTATTGCAGTTATGGGGATTTCTTTCGTTGAATTGAAAGAATTTTCTATTGAATGGAAGATGATTTTACATCAACAAGTAAAGGAAAAAATAAATTATTTAGTACTTACTTTTGATACTAATTCAAATTGCCTTGCTGTGTCAGAAGAAGGATAGCTATACTGATTCGGTATACTCTCAAGACGCCACTTAAGCTTAAGAGCTTTATCCATAAGTAATGAGAGGAGACTTTTAGAAAACCCTCATGCCTTCTCTGGAGACAGAGATCTTACTGCTACCTCCGAGTCTGACAATCTAGTCTTCTAGGCTTTTCGCTCTCCCTGCCACCCTTCCAAAGATATCCATATAGAATTATAATTTCTTGGACCATTTTTCTGTTTAGTATTTCATTATGTAGTTTGACAATAAACCAAATCTCCCAATAGGTTGTCCATCGAGTGAATCGCTGTCCAATATGAACGGATAATAAGCGTACTAAATTCAAGGCTATAGCCAATATTTGATCGGGTAAAGTAGTAGGGTGATGCGGTACTATGCAACCAAAAATTACAAGCCGAAAATGACATAGTGATGGCTGCTTAATTATTAACTCGAACTCTTCATCATACGCTGGTTCTTCATACCCAACAAATAAAATTTCATCAGAAACATACCTCTCAATATCTGAAACCTCATTAGCCAATATAAAATTCTTATCAAAAAAATTCCACAGACATGGACTCCTGTGAATGTGAAGCGGTATGACATTTTCAAATGGATGTGTGACTTCAGCAGCGTTCGTAATCTCTTTCGGCACTACATCCTCTTCGCTAGTCAAAGGCACCAGAAAATTAGTTGTGTTCGTTTCAGCGTCATTATGGCAAGCAATTGCCGCATCAGTTGGAGAGACATAGTTCTTGGCAACGGTTCGTCTGTGATGTCCATCAGGAACCTTGTCTTCCTCGGAATCGCCATCTTCTAAATCAAATTCATCAGCGAGTACCGTGGAGCAGCAATTATGAGACATTTCGTCGAACACCTGGCCTTCTTCTGAGAATTCCTCCTTCTTAGTCATCAATGCATTACCAGCTTGTAGCTCTGTAAGAATTTCAACCTCAATATGACTTCCATCAGCGACACCGTACATGGAAATCGACATCGATATGCTTTTTCTCGGTAAACTCACAAGGTTCAACATCCGCTT
>NW_017673907.1:34010-45359 GCF_001879085.1 Nicotiana attenuata | reverse complement strand
AATAACAAATATCGATAGAAAACCTCTATTAGCTAAAGTCTTATTCCAGCACTTTCACATACTGCCAACGATAAATGAAACACGCGATAAATCGTAACCATTTCTCAGATCAACCATTCATGAAGCCACTTCCCTTTGGCTATTACCACAATAGATTTTCGGGCTGAACCTCGATATTATCCTTCTAACAAGCTGAAATCAAATCTGTTCGTATTCATTAATGACTCCAACGATCACCTCGAATCCAACACACCACTCTGGTGATATGACACCTCAACTCAGGCCTAAGCCACAACTTGCATAATACACGCACCAGTAAGAAACGATCTGAATATACTTAAATCCTAAAAATGACTCAAACGAAAGAGCTGTACCTCAAGCTCATCAATACCATCACCACACAAGGCTGAGACCCCGTCTCATATCATAGAGATAGAATACCTGAATCTACCTCGAAAGGTCATAACTCCACGTAGCCTTGCTACAATGCGCGACCCTATCCAACATTGTTACACATGAAACATCTCAAGTCGCTATGCTCAAAACCGACAGCCACGCACAATTTGATGTCTGAAACCAAAGCAATTCATTACACCCACGGTGAAACAAATAACATACGTCACGCAACCCGATAGGTCATAGCTAATACTCCATTTATCGATCAACACTCAATTACTCTTCCCGCTCGACTTTCTCTATGAACCCCAATAGAACCGCACCACATGTGCCCATATCCAAAAAATCATAACGCCTCGCAGCACAGAAAAGCCACTCATAGATCTCCCCAGATCACTAACAAGTTCAATAACGATCAAATCAACCTATCCCTCAACAATACAATTCGGGCCAACCAAGCCAACTCAAGCTAAACACGTATCCAATTAGCCTACCAACGAACTCTTTATCAAGAAGCCTGAAGCTTCTCCTTCCACTACTATAACTCCTGCCGGAGCCGTACGATACGTTGCCCGGCACCAAATAAATACCGAAATCCACAATCTCGCCCGGCGACATGCCCGGCCACAGGAAACGCATCCAAAAAAGTCCCTCAATACTGGAACTGAACCAATGGTAGAAACCTCTGCACTGACATCCGCCACGAGGGCCCAATTAAGAAAAACAATCCTTCCCAACCGTCCGCTGGTCTTTAGAATACAAACCACTCTGCTAGAACATGATCCGATGCACCTCGCCACGCAACCTGTGGCATTTTCCGACGTAGCTCATAGCACAATAGTCTAGAATAACCCAACACTGAGACAACCAGTCTACACCCCAATATCATATCCAAAAATCTAATATACCAAGCAAAGAAAGATCCACTCGGGCCTCCAAATCCCAACAGCCGCTAAACGGTACCAATACACACGATCCACAACCACTACATAGTCTGTACCTGAGAACTCCCAGTCTCCAACTCCATATAGCACACGAATCACTGTGCCTGATCCCAAATTTCGCCGTATAAATACATTTTACACCTCGAGTACCCAATCATTCCACGAAAGATATTCTAAAATTCCCCTGTGCCATCAAACAAACTCAGATATCAGCAGTCGATCTAGCAAGAAAGTGCCGCAATACTACCGAAGTATCATCAGTCTAATCACATTACCCTTCTTCCGAGACATACACTCTCGTCAAATCACTTCCATTTAGCAGTACCATTTCCTTTGTTGCCTGAGGCTACCCGTTGCCTAAGAATTTTATGAACTTCTTTTCAGAACTGAACTGTAACTCATCTAATCAAGGACTCCCACTGATCCCATTTGGAAGAAAATCATTGCACATCCCATGCTTCGTATGCCCAAAGAAAGGTATATACGTCTCCAAACCACGGTAAAACCCAACAAGAACTCTCTCCCAATTCCATCTTCACGAGCTAAACTGCCAGGACTGAATACTTCTATCCCAACCGAGCTAAGCAAGCTGTCAAAACTCAAGAACTTTGCTGCACAATACCTGTAAGGGCTCATTACCTCGAACACATACGAAGAATTAATCATATCCCTACCATACCGATTTGGTCCACTATCAAGCTATTCCATCTATCTAATTTCCCTTCTGATTCATCATCAACTTGATATTCCCTCTTGCTGTAGCACCATAGTTCCTCAACCCAGGCTCACTACACGAGACCCAAGCACAAGACCACACTGTCTAAGACCCATAAGCCGCTGAATACTCTCTCAAATGTTCCCAGAAATACCACATTCCAGAATACTTTACTTGAAGGACTTCCCGTGAATCTGAATTCGTTACCATTACCTTCCAGATACCGATACATAGGATCCCACAATCAACATAAAAATACCACAAGCCTTGACCATTTTCCAATGAAAACACAGTCTCTACCCACATACACAACCTTAAGACACCTGATTGCTACATGTAGAATCTTGAACACATTACAACCATTCTCGAGAGTCATTTACTCCTTATTCGAACTGCAATTTACCTGATCAAACGGACATAACCACTCGTGCCTCATTAGCACTCTGACGCCGCAGGATATGATCTCATTCCAATACAAACAAACATCTTCCTTCTCTATACACTAAGCATTCTTTATCAATAACAGCTCAAGACATCCTATTAGTTTCACACATCTACGAAGAACCATATAACCTTTGTCAAAATTTTGCTTCACTCGCGCCATCCTCGGCTCAATTTCTGCAACCAGAACTGATCCGCCAGCATACCTCGAAACGGAACCAACATAGCACATAACCGTGCGATCAGCTAATCAATAACAACCTCCCCAACTTGGCTCGAAGCCATATATCAGGACACACTCAATAACCCATAATACTTTTACTCTAATGATGCCATAATATCATAGTGAGATTAAATTCAAATCATCTACTAGTTTGTGAAAACACAGATCATCTAGTACTGAAATCCTCTGCAAACCTCGCATTCATCCCCACATCAGCTGAGTCCACTCTCTTAAGCGACCCAAATTTTTAAATTACAACACGTACCTTTCAATTACACATGAGATCTTCTAACGTACATATAAGGATCATACCACTTAAGAACACTCCGCAGGAGATGACCCACCTGCTTCGCCCCAATTCAGTATTTCAACATACCTTCCACCATTATATGCGTTACACAGTCATTTAGTCTTTCTGAGTCTGAACTCATACCGCCACATGTAATGCACTTCACTTTCCAACTAGGAGACACGAAAATATTCTTCACGCGCCCATAATTCGGGCTACACATCAAGTCACAATAGGAATCGAACACTTAATAGTTCATTTATTATCCAGCAGACTTCGTCGTCACTACCAAGTCATATAGATACATCCCGCAGTACTAACATACTCATCACATGGATATCCAACCGCCATTCCGGCTAATAAGGACAATACCGAACATACAAGTTCAAAACACTTGCTCACACAATCAGCACCTCGGTGCTCAAGCCATAGGCAAGGATCCGGCCTCAAGTCCTCCAGACTGGCCCAACATACTCACGAAGATCACATCTCGCCCCTCGATCGGGAAATCACAAACCATCAAGGCATATATAATACTGAGCGCTCATGTGCGCATATAGACGTGTGGAAGGAATTTCAAGAGTTATCTAAAGCTGAATCAAGTACGCACGACAAGAATTCCAAGAATGGGAAGTTTTCCTAATGGTTCTGCAGCCTCCCGAGGAGAAATACAGGCGTCCCCGTACCGCTCCGCGAGACTCTACTAAACCTGCTCATGACTCGCGAGACCTAGTAACCTAGGCTCTGATACCAACTTGTCATGACCCAAAACTCGCACTAGTCGTGATGGCGCCTCTCGTGAAGACAAGGCCAGCCAACAGAACAACAACGCCTCTTTCAAAATTATTAAACATAAATGAATAGATAAATACAACTTAATGACAGTAATAATCGATATTTACAACCCAACACAGCCCGACCGGGGTGTCACAAGTCACGAGCACCTAGAGAAGTCTGAACACGACTACGGGGCCAATAATACACAGAATAAAATTTAGAGTCAAAAGACGAAGTCCGGTGCCGCGAACGCCGGCGGTCACCTTGCTCAGCTACGATAACAAAATCCTCAATCAGCTCTAACCCGCTACCGGGTAACAAATACCTGCAACTGCACGCGAGGTGCAGGGAGTAAAGTGAGTACTCCAACTCAGTGAGCAATAAAAGTAAATAATAACTGAGCAGCAAGAAATCACGTAAGGCACTCCATCATGTTATATAGAACAGTGCAACCCTTTGAGAAAACAGTAAAACCGTGAAATCCTTTAGAAAATATCTGGGCTCAGTTAAAACCTCTTTTGAAAATATCTTTCTCAACAGTTAAGCAAATGAATGCGAAACAGATAGTGTAAGTCAGCACATAAGTCAGCCCCTCGGGCACAGCACTCCACTAACAAATAACACCAGGGTATCAGGTGAACATTGCAAGAAGTAGCATGGATGCCAATGGAGTGAGAGTGCTGAATATCATGACACGTAATACAACCAGGAACCAATGCATGAGTGCAATGCAATGCATATGACCGCTGCGGCGTGCAGCCCCATGCATCCATATTTAACGTCGACGGCGCTCACTGGGGGTGTGTACAGACTCCGGAGGGGCTCCTACAGACCAAGCGCAATAATCAAGCCATCTCGTGGCATCAACCAGGCCCTCGTCCTCAATATCAATACAGTACCGCTGCGGCGCGCAGCTCGAGCCAACCATACATCCAGAAATCACTATAACACTGCTGCGGCGCGCAGCCCGATCCATGCTCAGTCCAGAAATGCACATAAGCCACTTGGACAATATTAAAATAATAGTTCTCAGCTCAAAACGTCAATAAAATGTTGTTTAAGTTTTCAAATCTTAGAAAAAAAATGGCTGAGTTTGCAAAATAGTATTAGAACCCTGGACCGAGATCAAATAATATGCAATTAATGTGAAAACAGTGATATCAATCCCTGAAGAATTCACATAGTTGGCACGAAGCCCAAACATGGCAATCATCCCAAATTATGATGATAACAAGTAGTTTCAGTCAAATACGCGGTAGAAATCAACAACCGGGACGGACCAAGTCACAATACCCAACGGTGCTCTACCCCACGCGCACATCCGGCGTGCAAGTCACCTCAATACAGCACTATGATGTTCAAATCCGGGGTTTCAAACCCTCAGGATATCATTTACAAGTATTACTCACCTCGAACCGGTGAAATCTCTAGCACGCGACGCCTTTGCCCCTCAAACCGGCCTCCACGCACGTCGAATCTATCCAAAATCAGAGTGAATATATCACAATATGCTAAGGGAACAATACCCAATCGAAAACAATCGAAAAATAGCAAAATCTCGAAACTAGCAAAACCCGAGCCCCGAGCCCACTTCTCGAAAAATTACAAAACTCACATTACCGGATTCCTCGTCTCGCCACGAGTCCATACATACCAAGAACTCCCAAATCCGAGCTCAAATGACCTATCAAATCCCAATTTGAAATATCAAAAACTCAAGCCCTAGCTTTACCCCTTTTTGATGAATTTCTACCAATTTCCATGTTAAATCTATCATAATCTCGTGTATTTAGGCCAAGGAACTTACCTCCAATCAATCCTCCTTGAATCCCTCTTCAATTTGTCCCAAAGAGCTCTCAAAATACTTAACAATGGGGGAAAAATGGCTAAAAATCGCGGATGAAATGTTTTAAAACATTCTGCCCAGGTGTGACCCTTCCTTCTTCGCGAACGCGGTCAAACTATCGCGTTCGTGAAGCACATCCTTGCATTGACCAAAGTTTACTCTATGCGAACGCGATAGAGAGGTCGCGAACGCGGTGCCTTTCTTCCTCCACCTCCGCGAACGCGGAGACCATAAAGCGAACGCGATGAGAAATTCTCCTGAGACAAAATTCCTTGTACGCGATCGCGAAACACATAACGCGAATGCAATGAACAGCCTAATGAACCCATCGCGAACGCGGCCTAGACCTTCGCGAACGCGTAGCTTCCAGAACCCATCTCTTCGCGAACGTGAGCTTCCTTACGCGAACGCGAAGGCCAAAATACCTGCAATTGCTGGACTGATTTTTCTGCAATTTCTCAACTCCAAAAATGGTCCGATTGACCACCCGAAACTCACCCGAGGCCCCCGGGACCTCAACCAAAAGCACCAACACATCCTAAAACCTCATTCAAACATGTTCCAATCATCAAAACACCTCAAACAACACCAAAACCATCAAATTACATCGGATTCAAGCCTAAGTTCTTCTAAAACTTCCGAAACACGCGTTCGATCAAAAACCCAACCAAACGACGTCCGAATGACCTGAAATTTTGCACACACATCACAAATCACATAACGAAGCTACAGAAACTCTCGGAATTCCATTCCGACCCTCGGATCAAAATCTCACCCATCAACCGGAATTCGCCAAAATACTAACTTCGCCAATTCAAGCCTAATTCTACACTGGACCTCCAAAATCAATTCCGATCACACTCCTAAGTCACAAATCATCCCCCGAAGCTAACCGAATCACCGGAAATCACATCCGAGCCCTCTAACTCATAAGTCAACGTCCGATTGACTTTTCTAACTTAATCCTTCTTAAAAGAGACTAAGTGTCTCATTTCCTACCAAAACCAATCCAAATCAACTGTAACACACCAAATACTGATAATGAAGCATGAAGAAGCATAAAATGGGGGAAACGGAGCGGTAACTCATGAGACGACGGGTCGGGTCGTCACAATTGATCACGATAATTCCAAACAAAACAACCTAGAAAACAAACCATCCTTCAAGGAAATGCTAACAACCTCTAGCCCAATGACCTTTGCATCAACTATAAACCAATCCGACATGGAGATGTCAGAGACTACCCAGGTAGAAGGAATGATCGACAACTCTGTAACTTCTAACACACGAGGCATAAAAATTATCTCGTTATCAGAAGAAGATAGACGGAGAATTTATGAGCCCTGGAAAAATGTTATCATTGTGAAGCTAGTAGGAAAACGTATGTTGCAACACTATTTAAAGAAGAAAATCCAAGAATTATGGCGGCCAACGGAGGACTTTCAATTGATTGATCTTGGTGAAGATTATTACATAATTAAGTTCAAAAAAAAGGAAAATATGGAAAAAGCTATACAGCAAGGGCCTTGGTTCATCAATGGTCATTTTCTTTCCATTACAAGATGGAAACCAAATTTTGTGGCATCAAAAGAAAAATTAACAGCATCGGTAGTGTGGATTAGGCTCCCTCAATTGCCTACAGAATTTTCTTATGGAATATTTTTTGAAAAAATTGGAAATGCAATTGAACGCCTACTGAGGATTGATGTTTGTACATCAACCACGCTAAGAGGCCGTTATGCAAGACTTTGCGTAGAACTTCCACTTGAAATCCCAGTCCAACCCTTCCTATATGTTGGACATCACAAACAATATATCCATTATGAGGGAGAAAACTTCCTATGCACAACTTGTGGAAGACTTGGCCACACACTAAAACAATGTAGTCATATTCAACAAGATAGCAAGGGCAGTAAGGAGATGACCAAGGAATAACCAGCAACAATAGTTTTGGAAAACCAACAAGAGGAGTGGAAAACAATATCCTTCATCAAAGGAAGGAAACAAGGTATAAGAGGTAATCAACAAACTGTCAACAAGACAGTCAAGAACACCAATGGCCCAGGTATCTCCGTTAAGCTATTCAATGCAAGCACTGGTAAGTACCTAGATACTCAATTTTTACAGTATAAATCTAAGGATCCTAAGGATCCCACAACCTCCATAGAAAATAATGGTGCAAGAAATCCGGCCACCATAGCTAAGGAAAAAACCACCATTCCAATAAAAAATAATTTCCCACTCTTGAATAGTGAGCTAATGGTTTTAGACGAAACCACTAATGAAAATAAAATAAATAATAATACTAATAGCCATGCAAATGAACAAATATCCACCACAAATGAAGATAATGACATGTTGGAAAATAACGTGTCTACTTCAAAAAAAAAAAAATAGAGAATAAAGTCATGCAAAATATCTCTCTAAAAGACAAAACTACTCCCCCTACTAATATTAATCCTACTGTCCCTACTACCCAACAAAACCAACAAATTAGTAATAATATACCCTTAACTAAAAATCTTGATCAAAATCTCTCAAGATTTGATAATATTCCCATCCCTAAGCGTGCCGGCCAAATAGCAATGAAAGATAAAGACATAGAACAAATGTCCTCCAACCAAGAACACGCAATGGATACTACATCCATGGAGGATCAGGCTATAAACCAAAGCATTGGGAATCCAAAAGCCATGCAATTGGCAGCCCCAATCATTAACCTATCACTCAATCCCTCGCACACTACCAATAGCCCCATTCCCACGCCTGTTTCAGAGTCCTTAAGTATTCCAACCTCCATCTAAAATGCCAAGAGTTCCCTCAACCCTAAGAAGAAGACACAGGCTCATACAAATTCTAAGGCAACACAGAGCTCTAGCCATGGACAATCTACCACCATTCCCTCCACAATCAGAAAACCCACAGATAATTTATGTCCAACCTCCACAAGCTCAGGACTACCAACCTGTCTCGTGGATGGAAATGGGACTTATGGGCCATCCAGTCTCGTTCAATCTCCAAATCAATGGCCAGGAGTCGATTGTCATACTACACAACACACAATACCTAGCCCAGTTGGTAGCGGAGGGCATGAGGTTGGCTATGAACAACTATCTAAACCAAGTCTGGCTAAACAACATCCTACAACCCCTAGCTCCTTTAGTGAACCCACAACTAGTACATGCAATGAGAAACTGATCACGCCCAACTATGCCTTATAAAAAGGACTAAGCGGTCGCTGCAAATATAATCCGGTTTACAAGTCCGGAGTCAAATCCCACAGAGAACTAAGGTTTAGCTACAGCTGTTCACTATCACCAAGAAGACAAGCTTGAACAATTCCTAACCTATAGATATTAAGATTCTTGTGTTTAACTACTTAACTAACAAATTAAAATAGTAAATTAACAACTAACGATACTGAGGGTTAGAGAAAAGATTAAGGAGGTCTAGAGTTATGATTTCCCCTATTGTCGGAATCCTTCCCGCTATGTCTTCTATAATTTCGCCTAAGTATTCTCTACCGATCATGAGCACTCTTATTGTCATAAATCTCTCCCGAGTAATTACGACAATTTACTAGACGCACTCTCCCAAGCTACGCTAGCTGGCTTTTAATACAGCTCACTTCAAATCGCACCCAAGGCTTCGTTATCCCTAATCCCACCTTTAAACCCTCGGTTATTGATCCCTCATATACTCTGCGAGTGGTGTTGTTCAACAATTACCTAAATATGCACTCTCTCCCGAGTTATGCATACTAAATAGGCACAGCTAATTGAGAGCTCTTCAACCAACCACAATATAAACGTAGTTGAACAAATAGAGAAAAGCTATGGCTCAATTATATAAAAACATAACAAGAATTTATCCTACAAAAGGTTCTATCAAAACTCTAGATAACAAATTAGCTATTCATAATAGTATGTAAAACTACAATACTAAAAGTCATAACCAACAATGAAAAATAGGAAGAGGAAGGAAAAACTCGTAGAAGAATTCCCCGCCTTGCTCCCAATGTGTTCTTGCCTCCAAGGGTGTTGTCTAACCCTAAAGTAGTGTCTCTCCACCTCCTTAGGTCTAATTTGTGTCCAAAATATGTCCTCTTGTTCTTGGCCGGCCTCCTTTGTTTAATATAGGGTTTAGGACTTAAAATCCCGTGTTTTGCACTTTAGTCCCTGAAATTTTTGCTTCCTGCCGCGGTTTTGCCGCGGTCGCGGTGGAACCGCGGCCAAACATGCCCTCTGATTCTTCAGTTGTCCGCGACCATCTTCTACCGCGGTTCTGCCGCGATCGCGGCAAAACCTCGGTTTTTCACCCTGTTCCGTTTGGAATTTGGAAAAATGTAAAACATGAAAGTTGTAGCCCTTTGAGTTAGCGTTCCAACCATATATTGCGGAGCCCATATGGAGTTCGGAGCAAAGCGTTATGTCTATTTTACTAGACAGTGTGCAATATGCCTCCTCAAGTCTTCGTTCGTACTTAATTATGAAATTTGACCTCCGAACACGATCCCGGCTTAATTCCTTGAGCTTTTACTTAGACTTCAAAGCTTCAAATCACTTAGATTCATTCCATAACATCTATATAGCTCGGAATCATACCTACAAGGCATAAAACACACAATTAGTGCAAAACACTAGCGATTAAAGCGCAAACTCAATTAAAGTGCAGTAAATTCGAGTGTAATAAGCGACTAAAATATGCAATTATAGCCTATCATCAACACCCCACACTTAAACCATTGCTCGTCCTCGAGCAATCAAACTCCACTTTTTTTATAGACACGACCTTTTTAAACAATTCTCCTAACTCATCACACCAAGAGTATTTAAAATAGACTAAGCACAAAAGCGTAACATCTTCACCTCAAGATTTGACTCACAAGTACCACACGTTATTCACAACTCACCCACTTACTCTAATATAGAGGTGACTAACATTACCTTTCCTTCATGAATCAAGTGCCCTCACACAACAAAAGAGAGTAGTTCCATACAATAAAATTTAAGAACACTTAGGAACTCAAGATAGAAAGAATTCACTCACTCTCAGAAATAACATTCATATGCCACAAAAGATGCACCATAAGCTTGCCCGTAGTGTACTACTCCACTAATCGAGCTCATTCAATCTTGGATCAATTAGGACTTTATTTGGTTGTAATGTAGGCTACGGGACGGGTAGGATTCATTTAGATATAAGAGTGACTACACCTCCCTAAGCACTTTAATACATATACTTTAACATTACAACCCCATACTTATGTCAAACCAAAACTCCACCTTCACATCAATGTATATTACCCCATTCTTCTTTAAGCACACTTACATCAAGAGCCACCACTTATCAAGGATTTTTTTTTTCACAAGAATCCAGCTATTTTTTTTTTCAATTCAAGTGGCTTTTACTTTTTCAAAACAGTGCACCTTTCTCCTTATTTCATTAGTTCCACTCAAAAGCCAAACCAACCACCCCACACTTTAACTTTTACATAGTTCATAATAATTCACGTGCTCATGAGAGGTTACAATGGTTCAAATAGATGGTTAATTCGAACAAATGGGTAAGGCTTGTAATGTGGTTGCCAAAGAAACAGGATTACAGGCTCAAAGGGGTTAACTACGATACATAATAATTAGGCGGGTAAAATATACATATCTGGCTCAACAAGAAAACGCCTATATCACTTCCAAGACTGAACAACACTACTATTTC
>NW_017673907.1:9191-32940 GCF_001879085.1 Nicotiana attenuata | reverse complement strand
AATAAATAAAAGAAAGCAATAAAGCTGGGTTGCCTCCCAACAAGCGCTTGATTTAACGTCGCGGCACGACGTGAATCACTTTCTGCCTCCACTTTGAACTTATGAATCGGACCCCAAGTTTTGATTCTGCTCTATGATCATGCTCCTGGGGTGGTGGAACGAATCTGGATGGCCCAATAAAATAATGTAGTATTCTGCACTTCTTGGCCTTTAGATGAGGTGTGTAATCCCGATTTTCTGGCAAGAAGAATTCCAGAAATGTAAGCACTTTGTTCCTCATTCCTTGACTCCTCAAATGGCTCGGACGACTCTATTTCCATATCATCATCTAAACACAATGTGGAAAAATGCTTGGAGTGAGGACCAATGCGCTCAACTACATGAACATTGGGACTATCTACATTCTCAACACTAATGACAATAGAGTCAACTAAATATGTATCCTCAATATCCTTGGTTGACTCTAGTATCTCTTCTACAACATCGACATCCTCAAAATCTAGTGTGATTGATTGTTGGTGTTCTACTCTAGCCTCCTCCTCTAGCTCATCAATTTCTGTATCTAATTCACGCTCTTCTTGGATACTATTCACAATATTGGCTTGTTGAGCATTAAAAACTTCAACCAGTTGACTCATGTGAACTTTCAAGTTGTGAATAGTTTTCTCCTGCCTTTCTATCCGCAGTAGTAATTTACTCTGTTGTTCCAAAATGCACTTTAACATATCTTCGAGCTTCTTTAGGTCAGCTTCCCTAGGTTCTTTGTTCCTATTAACTTCACCAGAAAAAGAAGAACAATCAAAGTAAGGGGTTGGGGGAAGGTAAGAAATATAAGCACAACCGTGAAAGTGACCATCTTGACCACCACATATATCACAGACATTCCACACATAAGATTGAGTTGGTGCACAAAACTCGCTCTCAGGAAAATTTTGATAATTTTGCCCTGGGTGGTTTCCTTCACAATATGCATAAGGAGGATCAAAAGTAGAATTACCAACAACAAAATTCTCATAATTCCATGATGTCATGTTTCTCAAATAAACAAATAAAACCAAAATAAAAAAAATAAAAAATCAAATAATAAAATAAAAGTTCAAACTTGAAACCTAGCAATATGTACACCTACAACTACACCGTTAGTTCCCCGGCAACGGCGCCAAAATTTGATCACGCCCAACTATGCCTTATAAAAAGGACAATGCGATCATTGCAAATATAATCCGGTTTACAAGTCCGGAGTCGAATCCCACAGAGAACTAAGGTTTAGCTACAGCTGTTCACTATCACCAAGAAGACAAGCTTGAACAATTCCTAACTTATAGATATTAAGATTCTTGTGTTTAACTACTTAACTAACAAATTAAAATAGTAAATTAACAACTAACGATACTGAGGGTTAGAGAAAAGATTAAGGAGGTCTAGAATTATGATTTCCCCTATTGTCGGAATCCTTCCCGCTATGTCTTCTATAATTTCGCCTAAGTATTCTCTACCGATCATGAGCACTCTTATTGCCGTAAATCTCTCCCGAGTAATTACGACAATTTACTAGACGCACTCTCCCAAGCTACGCTAGCTGGCTTTTAATACAGCTCACTTCAGATCGCACCCAAGGCTTCGTTATCCCTAATCCCACCTTTAAACCCTCGGTTATTGATCCCTCATATACTCTGGGAGTGGTGTTGTTCAACAATTACCTAAATATGCACTCTCTCCCGAGTTATGCATACTAAATAGGCACAGCTAATTGAGAGCTCTTCAACCAACCACAATATAAACGTAGTTGAACAAATAGAGAAAAGCTATGGCTCAATTATATAAAAACATAACAAGAATTTATCCTACAAAAGGTTCTATCAAAACTCTAGATAACAAATTAGCTATTCATAATAGTATGTAAAACTACAATACTAAAAGTCATAACCAAAAATGAAAAATAGGAAGAGGAAGGAAAAACTCGTAGAAGAATTTCCCGCCTTGCTCCCAATGTGTTCTTGCCTCCAAGGGTGTTGTCTAACCCTAAAGTAGTGTCTCTCCGCCTCCTTAGGTCTAATTTGTGTCCCAAATATGTCCTCCTCTTGTTCTTGACCGGCCTCCTTTGTTTAATATAGGGTTTAGGACTTAAAATCCCATGTTTTGCACTTTAGTCCCTGAAATTTTCGCTTCCTGCCGCGGTTTTGCCGCGGTCGCGGTGGAACCGCGGCCAAACATGCCCTCTGATTCTTCAGTTGTCCGCGACCATCTTCTACCGCAGTTCTGCCGCGGTCGCGGCAAAACCGCGGTTTTTCACCCTGTTCCGTTTGGAATTTAGAAAAACGTAAAACATAAAAGTTGTAGCCCTTTGAGTTAGCTTTCCAACCATATATTGTGAAGCTCAAATGGAGTTCGTAACTAAGAGTTATGTCTATTTTACTAGACAGTGCACAATATGCCTCCTCAAGTCTTCGTTCGTACTTAATTATGAAATTTGACCTCCGAACACGATCCCGGCTTAATTCCTTGAGCGTTTACTCAGACTTCAAAGCTTCAAATCAGTTAAATTCATTCCATAACATCTATATAGCTTGAAATCACACCTACAAGGCATAAAACACACAATTAGTGCAAAATACTAGCGATTAAAGGGCAAACTCAATTAAAGTGCAGTAAATTCGAGTGTAATAAGCGACTAAAATATGCAATTATATCCTATCATCAGAAACCAATGGAATTTGCCTCCAAATTTCAATCCAATATACCCACAGAATGCTCCTAGACATGCCATTTTTCCCACCAGAAATGTTAACCCAACTCAATCCTATATTCATGCCATGCGAGAACCCTCAACCAGCTCAGGAGCCACCATTTCCTCAACCACACCAGCAACCTCCACCACCACCTCACCAAGCAGTTCCGGAGCCAGAACCACTAGAAGCAGAAATGGAGGAGGAAGAGGAACCCCTCAACATAATCTTAGAACTAGTCCTAGAGTTCTCAAATCTAGACGGGGTAAAGGTATATCTCTTCACGGAGATGCAAGAGAAGAGGCATGTGCTTAATTTCCCACTAGTATTATACAAATGCTCGATGGATATCAGACCACCTCAGGATCCAACGGTGGGCAACAGAGCCATGATTCTAGTTCCATCACTGAGAAGGAACCCAATTCTGGGAGTAGTGAGGGAGAATGGGGAGCCAGCAAACTCAAATCTTTATTTCCATGAATCGTCCAACAAACTTCATCATTTGGAAACATAAGGGATGGAAACAATAAAAATTTTAGAAGGAATTTTAGAAGAATGATAGACACTCACAAGCCATGCATGGTTGCTTTGTTAGAAACCAGAATGGGAAATCATGTTGAGTTGCTTAATGACTTTGGCTTTACGGAGATGATAGAGGTTCCAGCGGAGGGTCAAGCAGGAGACATGGTGGTGCTGTATAACCATGAGGTTGTGACTGTTCAGAATTTTGTCTGTAGGAATCAAGAAATCCATGCTAAAATAGAGGTACTACCTATTCGTAAACCTTGGCTTTTTAGCACAATATATGCTAGTACTGACATCCTTAAAAGAAATGTGATGTGGGAAAATCTTGAAAACATTAGTAGAAATTATATAGGACCTTTGATGGTGGGAGGAGATTTTAATTACATTTTAGGAGCAAATGAAAAATATGAAGGCAGACCCCTAAATGACAATAGGGCTAAGTATCTTTGGTCAAAACTTAACAATTGTAAATTACTTGACCTTGGCTTCAAGGTATGTAAATATACTTGGTCTAATCATAGACATAAAGCTAAGGGTCTTATAATGGAAAGACTTGACAAAGTATTAGGAAATGAGGAATGGGTAGACTTATTCCCCAAAAGTTCTACAATTCACCTTCCTAAGACTTATTCGGATCATAACCCTATCCTAATAGAATTAATCCCTAGAAATAGAATTCTTCACAAGCAACCCTTTAGGCTTGAGACCTTTTGGTGTAAACATCCGAAATTTCAATCTATAGTAACAAATAATTGGTGTGACTCTGACTACTTTAGAGCTAGCCAAAATTTTGATACCAACATTAGAGATTGGAAAAATAGACCTTTGGTGATATAATGGGCAAGAAAAGGAAAATTCTAGCACGACTTCATGGCATTCAGAATTTTAGGAATTATGCCTATAGTAATTTCCTTCAAACTCTTGAAAATGAATTAAAAAGGGAATATAATGATTTGCTTAAGATTGAAGAGGATTATTGGAAAATAAGATCTAGGGTAATGTGGCTCAATGAGGGAGATGCTAACACAAAAAAATTTCATATTTGTGCCTCAAATAGAAAAAGGAGAAACAAGATAATTTTTTTTAAAGATGATGCTGGGAATTGGATCAATGACCCCCTCTTAATTAGGTCACATGCCCAAAGCTACTTCACAAATATTTTCACCACTTCACATGCTAAAACAAACAGGATTAGTCCGTTAAAAAATAGCTCAACACACTGTCTTTTAAACCTAAGCTCATTAGACAATCCTTTGCTTGAGATTGAAATTAAAAGGGCTATTTTTTTCCTTTAAACCCTTCAAAGCTCCAGGACCGGACGGACTTCATCCCTTTTTCTTCCAAAAATATTGGAAAATTTTAGGACCTTCAATAGTAAAACTATGTCATGACATTTTTGACGCCCAAGAAATTCCAAAAATAATAAACGAAATCTATCTTTGTCTAATCCCAAAAATTCCAAACGCTAATAACATTAGGAATTTCAGACCAATTGGGCTATGCAACATCATTTATAAAATAATTACAAAAATTCTTGCAAATCGCCTTAAGCCTTTCCTTGAACAAATTATAAGTCCCTTTCAAGCAAGCTTCATGAAAAATAGAAGAGCTTCTGACAACGCTGTTATCATCCAAGAACTAGTTTCCAACCTAAAAAAATTAAAAGGGAAACAAAGTCACATGATTCTTAAAATTGATCTAGAAAAAGCGTTTGATCGACTAGAGTGGTCTTTTGTCCATCAAACTCTTCAATATTTCAACTTCCCTCCAAAATTCTCAAAACTGCTATTGAATTTTATATCAACAAGTTCTATAGTAGTTTTAGTTAATGGTTCCATCACAAACTTCTTTGAACCTAGTAGGGGAATCAGGCAAGGTGATCCCATATCACCTTTTATATTCATCCTTTGTTTAGAAATGCTATCAAGATATATAAACCATCAAGTTGATATAAGGAATTGGGACCCAATAACCATAGGGAGAAGAAGTCCCAATTTTTCCCACTTATTCTTTGCAGATGACCTTACCCTCATGGCAAAGGTCAATAAGAAATCATGCCATGCCATTAAGAGTGGATTAGATTATTTTTGTAACTTGTTAGGACAATGTATTAACACTACTAAATCCAAAATTCTCTTTTCAAAAAATTTTCCTCAAACTATTAAAGATGTAACCGATATATTAGATATTAAAAAAAGCGAATTGTTTGGTACCTATCTAGGTTTCCCTATTTTAAATATATACCCTAGGCCAAGGGACTACAAATTCATAATTGATAAAATGCGTACTAAGCTAGCGGCTTGGAAGATGAAGTTCATCAATATAGCAGGTAGAACAACCCTATCCCAATCGTGCCTAAACTCAATACCAAACCATTATATGCAATACATATTACTCCCCAGAAAGATCCTTAACAAAATTGATAAAGTTCAAAGAGATTTTATATGCGGTACTACCACTGAAAGGAAAAAAATTCATCTTATCAAATGGTCTACTATTTGCCAACCAAAAGCTAATGGAGGTCTTGGACTCCATAATGCTAAATCTAAGAATATATGCACTCTAGCTAGCATGGTATGGAGAATGCTTACTAATGCTACTACACAATGGGCTAGACTAATGATCTCTTCCTATGCATCTAGCAATGCTAAAAACTAAAATTCTTTCATTTGGAAAAGCATTAAAAAAGGATGGGATTTATGTTCTAAGGGTATTATTTGGTCACCTCATCATCATTCCAACATGAAATTATGGGAAACCAATTGGATTCCAAAGTCAGCAAGTCTTAGGAATACAATAGAGGGTCCTCTTAAATACGGATTATTTCATAAAATTAAAAGACGTCTTTGATGAGGAAAACTGGTTCTTTAATAGAATATCCTTCATTATTCCAAATGAAACAAAAGAAAACATCACCAAGGTAAGAATTCGTCAAAAGGGACCAACTAGTGACATTCCAATATGGTCGCCAACTACAAAATGTTTTTTTACTACCAAAACCTGCTATAACCTGATAGAGCCTCCAACAAATAACCAAGTGGATTTCAAATGGATTTGGAAATTAGCCTGCCAAAATAAAATCAAATTCTTCTTATGGCAATGTCTCCATAATAGGATACCTTGTAGAAAATACCTAGCCAAGATTGGCTTAAACATCGATCCAAATTGCCCTATATGCAAATGTAAAGAAGAGGAATCTATAACTCACATCTTCTTTAGTTGCAAAGCCTCTAAAGTTTTTTGGGACAGTCTTGGGTGGCATTATTACTATAAAACTCAAGATGAACACTGGCTTATTCAGCTAAAAGCTTTTGGTTACCCAATAAAAAATAATTATATAAATTGGGACTTTTTCTTCCCTTTTGCTATATGGTACATTTGGTTAAATAGGAACAGTAACAACCAAAGCAACATTGAATTCCTATTAATGGTGATTATATTATTGAAAAGGCTACGGAATTCAAACTCCTCACTGAAAAAAGGTATGTCCACTGCTCAAAAAATTCCCATCAAAATTGGATGGCATAAAACCGCCAAAAGGATGGTTTGTCACGACCCCAAAACCGACTCGGTCGTGATGGCGCCTATCGTGAAACTAGGCCAACCGACACAACTCCCGAATTCAACCCTTTAATCAGTAACAATCATTTTTAAGCCTTTAATTAATCATATATCTCATAATGTAAGTCTAACTGAACAATGCGGAATAAATACACCAGCCCGACATCGGGGTGTCACAAGTCACGAGCATCTACTAAGGTCTGAATACAACTAAGAGTCTAAAAATGTACTAAATACAGTCTAAGGAAGACAAGAGGTAGAAAAGCAATGCTGCGAACGTCGGGCAGCTACCTTGCTATCTCCAATGACTCTGTCACTGAGCAATCAACACCCACTACCAGGTTCAGAAATACCTGAATCTGCCACAAGGTGCAGGAAGTAATGTGAGTACGCCAACTCAGTAAGTAATAAAAGTAAATGAAAGCTGAGCAGTAAGAAAACACGTAAGCCACGTCATAACGCTACAGCAAATATAGTACATTACAGGAATCATTTATTTCGTAAATCAAACTCAGTTTCAGTAAAAAAACCTTTCCTTTTTAAAACATCTTCTAATAGTTTCAAAAGAGTGATAAAAATAGTGAGTAAAAATGATAGAAACGTAAAACGCCCCTCGGGCACAATATCAACAGAACCAGCCCCTCGGGCTACCTCACAATCACTCGTATTCAGCCCCTCGGGCATAACATAAATAAAGAACAGCCCCTCGGGCTTCAATATGAAACAACAACAGCCCCTCGGGCTACAACACATCACTCACATTGGGTACCCGCGCTCACTGGGGGTGTACAGACTCCGGGAGGGGCCCCTTACGGCCCAAGCGCAATGTCAAGCCATCTCGTGGCATAATCAACAGGCTCTTGGCCCTATATCAATCACAAGCCACCTAGTGGCATAATAAATCTGGCCCTCGACCTCTCATATATCACAATCAGTACCACATGCTGCGGCGCGCAGCCTGATCCCATAGTATCCTCACAACACAGGCCCTTGGCCTTACTCAGTCAGTTTCTCACAAGCCACACGGGCAACAATAAAACATGACGCTCAACCCAGAAATAGCATTTAAAATATCAAAAGCGAGTAAAGATGGTTGAGTTGTAAAAACAGGAGAATATAGCATGACTGAATACAAATACTAAGTCAAAACAGTGAGGAATAATAGTAAAAATCCTGGCACGAGGCCCAATTATGGCATTCAGCCCGAAACATGATGATAGCAAACAATTTTCAATCGAATACGTAGATAAGCAGTCATGATGGACGGACTAAGTCACGATCCCCAATGGTGCATGACCCCACGCTCGTCATCTAGCGTGTACGTCACCTCAAAATAGCATAACGATGTGAAATCCGGGGTTTCATACCCTCAGGACAACATTTACAATCATTACTTACCTCAATCCGATCCAACTCTAGCCCGCGATGCCTTTGCCTCTCGAATCGGCCTCCGGATGCTCCAAATCTATCCAAAACAGATTTATTCCATCAAAATATGCTAAGGGAACAAAGCCCACTCGAAAATAACCAATTTACATCAAGAATCCCAAAATCGACCAAACCCGACCCCCGAGATCACATCTCGAAATCTGATACAAACCACAAAACTAGAATCCTTACACTCTCACGAGTCCATACATATCAAATACATCAAAATCCGACCACAAACGACCCCTCAAATCCCTAGATTTAGGTCTCCTATTTCCAAGCCCTAACTTCCAATTTGCTACTGATTTTCCCATACAATTCACGTGTCACGACCCAATTTAGGATTGTGACCGGCGCTTAGGAGCAAGTGCTCCCAAGTAAGCCTCATCGGTAATTTTACAGAAAATCGGACAGAGTTTCCCCTGTTTTTGGACTATCCAAAAAATTTTCCTGTCTCAAATCAGCAACCAACATCCTAATATCATACCAAACAATTAACAACTTATCAATTAACCAATATAAGTCTCCACCATAACCAAACCACCAACTAACCACTAGAAATATTAATTTATCTCCAACTTTGATAAATGAGAACGATGCTGGACATAAGACTATAATAACAAAAGAATACTCATGACACTAAAATAATGACTATGGAGCGACTCTAAGAGTTTAAAGAAAGACCATAAAAATAAATAAAAATCTTCGCCCACGCGAACAAATGCGAGGCTCACCGAGAACTATCAACCTGTGCGCTCTAATTAACGAAATCCTTGCCTGCGTTAAATGTTGTCTCTGTAAAAAAAATTAGCTGGGAATGACTCGCTAGCTCAGTGAGTATTAACACATAACCACAACCGTTTTTGATTGGGGACAAGTCATAAATACATGCTTGTATAATAAAATTTAGAAATTATCATAAAAATAAAATGCCCTTTCCAAAAACAATAAACAATTTTCAGTCTCATAATATTTTTCTTGTAGTATAATACGATAGACAATTCCGTAACAAGCTCGGTAACCACTGTATAATATGAATATTCATATTTTTGGAAGGTTTCAATGAACGGATCATGTAATCGGTATAACTGTGGACTTCTTCGCAAGAAGTCAAATATAACGGTAGTCCCTACTCGAGGGAAATCGGTAACAGTATGCTAGTTCTACCTTCCCACTAGCGAGGGCTATAACGGTAATCAGTAATTACAAGGTGCACTAGGTCTAACTAACCCGCCGTTAGCTACGGGATCCTTCAATGTCTACTCCCATTTATACTTGTCTCTGTAATCCGTATATACTCGTAGAAAATCTTTTAAATCAATATAGGGCATTTCAGTTATTATCAAATCATATAATTTCATTTCGATAACGGTAAATTCAAGTAACAGTAAAAAAGATCTAGTGACAACGGAAATATTTAAAACCGCGGTAACCATCTCAAATAACTATTTCGGTATTATATAACTATTTCGGTATCACTAATTTAAAATACCAAATCCTTCGAGTTTTATATTTTATTATCAATTCGCCAAATTATATTTACCCATGCTATGAGTGACTTAAATTAGTCCAAAATCTTTTAAGTAAAAAGGTATTTATATGGTTTATTCCCTTTTCTATTCAATATCCTTAATCATGCGCATATATTGAAACTGAAATAACTTTATTGTCCGTAATATTCCTTCTTAATTGGTACTTATCTTTTGTGCTCATTACTAGACTTACCACATTCAAACCCGAACCCGATATTGTCATTGCAATATAGTTAAACACCAAAACACAATCCTTGCACCCTAACTTAAGTTACACCTAACAAAGATCATATATAATGAGACTAGTTTAAGTACAAATACATCAATACCCTTCTTCTTTTTCCAAGTGAATCTATCCTACAGTAATATTGACTAACTTCCAATTGTATAATTTGCCCAAATAACTCTTATTGGTATTATATTTCTTATACTTTGTGAAACCCTTCAAATATATGAACTAAGATAAAAAGAATTACCAGAAGAATAGAATCCAGATGAGAAATTCGAGTATTACCCGTAAGAACCAGTGCGTATTTAAAATTTCCCAAGGTTTGGTTCTAGCCTCTTTCTTCTTCTCCTTTTTTTTTCTCCTCCTCTATGGGTTTTTGTTTTTTTTTCTCTGTTGTTTAGCAGCAGCTTGCTGCATTTCTTTTTCCCCTTTCCCCCTTTTCACGTTTTTTTTCCGTCCAGATGGGCTTTGGCCCATTCTCCTATTACTTCCTTTTTTTACTTAGTTAAAGACTTATATGCCCTTATTTGTATATAGGGTATTACACATATATCATACTTATATACTATATCAGTACCATCTTTTACCTAGTCGTAGAGACTAGGTGCCGTCACGATAGTTCATGGAGGGCTAATTGGGGTTGTGACAAGTTGGTATAAGAGCTCTACGTTCATAGGAGTCATGAATCATAAGCCGGTTTATTAGAGTCTCGCGGATCTGTACGGAGACATCTGTACTTATCTGCAAGAGGCTGTGTAACTGTTAGGAAAATTCTACTTCCCAAGTAGCTTCTTCAACGGTATGATTTCTCCATAAAACTTTATCGAATACAATTTCTTTTGACCGTAGCTTTCTTATTTGTCTATCAACAATTGCCATCGGCTCCTCCTCGTAAGACAACTTCTCATCAAGTGGTATAGCAGGTGCTTCAAGCACCTGAGATGAGTCTGATATACATTTCCTTAGCATTGAGACATGAAACACTAGATGAATAAAAGACAACTCAGGAGGAAGTGCCAAATGATAAGCCACTGTTCCCAGTCGGTCTAGTATCTCATACGGTCCTATAAACCTGGGGCTCAACTTGCCTCTTTTCCTAAACCGCATCACACCTTTCATATGGGAGACTCGTAGGAAAACTTTGTCCCCAATCTCTGCCTAATTAATTGAACCTTGTCAATAGCTTCTTGTACTAAGTCAGGTCCCCATAAGTTAGTCTCACTAGCTTCAAACCATCGATATGAGAACAACATCTTTTACCAAACAATGCCTCGTATGGTGCCATCTGAATGCTGGACTGGAAGTTATTATGGTAGGGAAATCCAGCTAAAGATACATAGGCATCCCAACAACCTCTAAACTCAAGAATACAATCTCTCAACATATCCACCAAGATCTGTATAGTATAATTGGACTTTGCGTTTGTGGGTGATAAAACTAGTACTAAGATCTACTCGTGCGCCCAACGTCTCCTGAAAAGATTTCCAAATTGTGAAGTGAATTGTAATCATCTATCAGAGATGATGGACAATAGAGCTCTATTGAGTCAGAAATTTATTTCATTCATGTATATCTGTGCATATTTTCCTTACTATAAGAGTTTTGACTAGCAAGAAACGTGCCTACTATGTAAGCCAACCTCTAATGCTTTAGATAATTTAGACATATATGTATTGTAATTCTATTGTGTTTCTACTTCAGAATCTTCTCTTGTTGTAGTGGGCATGTGAGTCGCAAGTGCTTGCCTTAACATGCCGACATGTCAAATAGTTAGAAACAAAGTTAACAAATTCTTTTTTTTAAATTTCTTTTTTTTTCTTTTCCAACCAATTCATTTTTTTTTCTAGTCATATTGCATCTTATAGAGTTGCAATATATAGTGTATCTAGAGTTGTGAGCTCCATCACAAATAACCTGTCTCAACGCATATATGTTTGCTACACATAATTGATTACCTCGTCAGAGAATACCATCATTATTAACAATTATACCCTCGCTTTTACTAGCTAAAAACTAATCTCGGTACTTGAACAATCGCTCATCCTCGTATTGACTAGCCTTTATGCACTCTACATCAGTCTGGACCAATAGCCAATAATGTCTTTGAATTATTTATTTTTTTCACACTGAGTGTACCTTCTAGTCTATGCGCATCTTTGTACAGAAGTATCTTACAGGAACTATATGCGCCAAATTACCCATGTCTTTTTTTTTTAATTTTTTTTTTTTTGCATAAGCCATAATATTTTACATTTCTCATATAATACAAAATAGTACAGTTATATCTTCAGTAATTCCCTCCATCGGCATTGATAAATATTTATATTTGTTGTGGTTTTAAATGTGCTTCAGGCTCATATACTATGTGTAAATCTCACAGGTTTCTTCGTATATATAGTATCTCTAAATCCTAAATGGAAATACCATTGTGACCGTCTCCAACTCATGAGTGGCATCATCCAACTTGCGCTTCTTCAATTTTATTGAAGCATAAGCTAATACACGACTATTCTGCATGAGAAACTATCCTAATTCTACCCTCGAAGTATCACAGAACATCGTGAATCCTCTAGAGCCTATTGGAATAAGAGTAACACTGGTATTGTTGCCAAACATGCCTTGGGCTTCTGGAATCTCGTCTTACATTCCTACATTCATTGAAATTTGGTGACTTTCTATGTTAACTTGGTGAGTAGTGGTTCTATTCTAGAGGAATCCTATCCAAATAATGCTTGTAGTAACCTGTCAAGCCAAAAAAATAAAATCAATCTCTTTAGGAGAAATGGGTCTCGGCCATTTAGGAAGTGCTTCTATCTTCTCAGAATCTATCATCTTTTCATTCTTAGATATCGTGTGTCCTATGAACACCACCGAGTCTAGCTAAAGTTCACACTTCAAAAACTTGGTAAAAAGCTAATTTTTCGGCAGCATCTATAACACAGTTTTTTTTTTCCAAGTAAATCTTCGTGTTCTTTCTAGCTACAAGAATATACTAAATATCATAAATAAAGACCATGATACTTTTTTCCAGAAACAACTTGAACACCATATTCATTATATATATGAATGCGGCTAGAGGATTGGCCAGTCCGAAAGGCATCACAAGTAACTCATAATGTTTGTACTAAGTTCTAGAGGCTTACATCGAAATATCTTCCTTTCTTAGTCTAAGCTGATGATAACCAGACTAAAGATCAATCTTTTAAAGTGGGAGGCTCCTTGTAACTAATCAAACAAGTCATCTATACGAGACAATGTATTGCATATTGTTATCTTTGTCAATTGTATGTAGCCGATTTACATTCTTACGGACCTATTTCCCCCCTCTTTCTCCCTCTCTGTTTTTCCCAACAATATTGGTGCTCCCCACGTTGAAACACTCAGTATGATAAAACTCTTATTCAATAGGTTTTGCAATTGTTCACTCAGCCCTCTCGACTCCGTTGGTTTCATATTATATAATTTGTATGTCAGGTGTTAGCTCAATACCGCAGTCTATTTCTCATATTGGAGGTAGTCCTAGTAAATCCTTAGGAATACATTAGAGAATCTCTCATTATGATATTGTTTTCTTCTCAAACTAAGTTTTTTTTCTCTTGTGCCCCTTACCATATCTATGAGATCCAAACAACCTTTCTTCTATAACTGTTAAGTCTTCAAAATATATAATTTGCTTGTCTCTAAAACCTATAATCTCTTTTTTTTGGACAAATAGCTTTTAAAGTTCACCAAACCTAATAGTCTTTCCATTGTAATTGAGGGTAGCATGGTAAGAAGATAATTAATCCATATCCGTCTGTACGTTAGACTCAACCATATCAAGTACAACTTGATTAGCTAGGGTTTCCTTCTCTTAACTTAAATCTTAATAGTTTTTAACACATATCTAACTACTATAAATTTTTCATAAATGTGGCAACCTGAAAAGGATCGCTTAATATCTCAAAATGTTCTTGATTTTTAAATCTTCGACTCATATTATCTTCTTATGTGAGCTCTTACACGCCTATCATGTCCATATTTTCAATTTTTCTGGTACGTGCAACAGCTACATAATAGGTTTAAATCTTCATATATACAGTTATTACCTTGTCTAAACAATTAACCAACCTTTCAACAAGCCTCTAAACTTAAGATGTTGCTTGCGTATCCAGCTGAGAAAGTTAGGTGTTATATGTAAGTATACCCATCATGTAAATCAATTTCTTAAATAATCTAGCAGGCAAGTTCACATCACAAACTGACAAGAAGGAAGTGATTCATAAGCCCTTTAGTGAAATTATTCCTAAATTAGTTGTGTTGCTCTTGTTGGCATCCCTAAGAGTACAGTAGAATTTC
This sequence comes from Nicotiana attenuata, assembly GCF_001879085.1. NCBI lineage: Eukaryota > Viridiplantae > Streptophyta > Magnoliopsida > Solanales > Solanaceae > Nicotiana > Nicotiana attenuata. Next base: position 18,601 of record NW_017673907.1, on the reverse strand, counting down.
ATGTATTCGCCATGTTTTCTAGTCTAAAAGTTGCCTATTCCATAGACCTCTTCATGAAATATCCTATAGCTCATAATGTGGTAAGTATTCTACTAAAATCTTTAAGGATCCTTTGAACTATCAGAAATAGTAAACGTAGTAGTTTCAACTTTAGGAACTTTATTAAGAATATTTTTGTTGTTCCCCGTAATCTTGTAGGTGTATGAAGACTTTAGAGCCCCAATTTTGTCATATCTATTGTATCCGTAAAGATCTTTTTTTTTCTTTTTCATGGAGGTAAGTATCTTTTGTGATAGCACTCCTCTATCGCTGTAGTGGTGGACTAATATACATTTTCGAAATAGAATCTATTACGCTTCTTACCGAAAAGCACCTCATATGGCACAATGAACCTTTCACTGATTTTGTATAGTACCTATGTAGCATTTTTATATGGTAATTTGTCCGAGCCATACACAAATAGGATAAGTAATGATAGATTCAGTTATTTGACCCTAATCGCCACACACGTACGATGGAATAAGAAAGAAAGACAAGACACATCCTATCACGCCCTCACAGAATCACGATTATGGGAATGGCCGGCTACATAACCATAATTGAGATTCTACTACCGACGTGTGCTCCATTAGTCACAAGAATAACCTAGGGCTCTGATGCCAACTTTGTCACGATCCAATTTAGGATTGTGACCGCCGCTTAGGAGCAAGTGCTCCCAAGTAAGCCTCATCGGTAATTTTACAGAAAATCGGACAGAGTTTCCCCTGTTTTTGGACTATCCCGAAAATTTTCCTGTCTCAAATCAGCAACCAACATCCTTATATCATACCAAACAATTAACAACTTGTCAATTAACCAATATAAGTTTCCACCATAACCAAACCACCAGCTAACCACTAGAAATACTAATTTATCTCCAACTTTGATAACTGAGAACGATGCTCAACATAAGACTATAATAACAAAAGAATACTCATGACACTAAAATAATGACTATGGAGCGACTCTAAGAGTTTAAAGAAAGACTATAAAAATAAATAAAAATCTTCGCCCACGCAAACAAATGCGAGGCTCACCAAGAACTATCAACCTGTGCGCTCTAATTAACGAAATCCTTGCCTGCGTTAAATGCTGTCTCTGTAAAAAAAACTAGCTGGGAATGAGTCGCTAGCTCAGTGAGTAATAACACTTAACCACAATCGTTTTTGATTGGGGACAAGTCAGAAATACATGCTTGTATAATAAAATTTAGAAATTATCATAAAAATAAAATGCCCTTTCCAGAAACAATAAACAATTTTCAGTCTCATAATGTTTTTCTTGTAGTATAATACGATAGACAATTCCGTTATAAGCTCGGTAACCATTGTATAATATCAATATTCATATTTTTGGGAGGTTTCAATGAACGGATCATGTAATCGGTATAACTGTGGACTTCTTTGCAAGAAGTCAAATATAACGGTAGTCCCTACTCGAGGAAAATCGGTAACGGTGTGCTAGTTCTACCTTCCCACTAGCGAGGGCTATAACGGTAATCAGTAATTACAAGGTGCACCAGGTCTAACGAACCCGCCGTTAGCTACGGGATCCTTCAATGTCTACTCCCATTTATACTTGTCTGTGTAATCCGTATATACTCGTAGAAAATCTTTTAAATCAATATAGGGCATTTCAGTTCTTATCAAATCATATAATTTCATTTCGATAACAGTAAATTTAAGTAACAGTAAAAAAGATCTAGTGACAACGGAAATATTTAAAACCGCGGTAACCATCTCAAATAACTCTTTCGGTATCATATCGAGTAAAAGACTTGTCCACATGCAACTCAAAATAATCGGTAACATATTCATCTTAAAAATCATGTATAAATCATGCAAGTTATGAAAACACAAATTGCGGTAAGATTACTACTCACAGTACTCGTGCCGAATTACCAAATGCTTCACCTCGAGCAATTCGTACAAATTCCTCCAATCAATCTATAATTACATAATATCGATCTCATGTTAATTGCCTCATTTAGGCTAAATCTATCACTAATTTAGAATACCAAATCCTTCGAGTTTTATATTTTATTATCAATTCGCCGAATTATATTTACCCATGCTATGAGTGACTTAAATTAGTCCAAAATCTTTTAAGTAAAAAGGTATTTATATGGTTTATTCCCTTTACTGTTCAATATCCTTAATCGTGTGCATAAATTGAAACTGAAATAACTTTATTGTCCATAATATTCCTTCTTAATTGGTACTTATCTTTTGTACTCATTACTAGACTTACCACATTCAAACCCAAACCCGATATTGTCATTGCAATATAGTTAAACACCAAAACACAATCCTTGCACCCTAGCTTAATTTACACCTAACAAAGATCATATATAATGAGACTAGTTTAAGTACAAATACATCAATACCCTTCTTTTTTTTTCCAAGTGAATCTATCCTACAGTAATATTGACTAACTTCCAATGGTATAATTTGCCCAAATAACTCTTATTGGTATTATATTTCTTATACCTTGTGAAACCATTCAAATATATGAACTGAGATAAAAAGAATTACCAGAAGAAATGAATCCAGATGAGAAATTCGAGTATTACCCGTAAGAACCAGTGCGTATTTAAAATTTCTCAAGGTTTGGTTCTAGCCTCTTTCTTCTTCTCCTTTTTTTCTCCTCCTCTATGGGTTTTCGTTTTTTTTTTCTCTGTTGTTTAGCAGCAGCTTGCCGCGTTTCTTTTCCCCTTTCCCCCTTTTCACGTTGTTTTTTCCTCCAGATGGGCTTTGGCCCATTCTCCTATTACTTCCTTTTTTTTTTACTTAGTTAAAGACTTATATGCCCTTATTTGTATATAGGGTATTACACATATATCATACTTATATACTATATCAGTACCATCTTTTACCTAGTCGTAGAGACTAGGTGCCGTCACGATAGTTCACGGAGGGCTAACTGGGGTTGTGACAAGTTGATATAAGAGCTCTAGGTTCATAGGAGTCATGAATCATAAGCCGGTTTATTAGAGTCTCGCGGATCTGTATGGAGACGTCTGTACTTATCTGCAAGAGGCTATGTAACTGTTAGGAAAATTCTACATCATTTGATTTCCTTATTGTGAGAGATTTTGACATCACAATTCTAAACTTGTATCTTCTATTCTCTCACAGATGGTGAGGACACGTGCTACCAGAGATGATCAAGCACCCATGCACCCTACTGGAGTCGTCAGAGGTCGGGCAGGGGTAGAGGCCGAGGACGCGCATGTGGTGCAGCTAGAGCACCCGCACGAGCTGCCACCGAGGTACCACCAGTAGTTCCAGCCAGAGTCCGGTAACCTGATACGCCTACTGGTACTACTACTCTATCTCCTCAGGACACTCTTGCGCAGTTCATGAGCATGTACACCACTCTGGCTCAGGCAGGGTTGCTTCCCCTTGCTGCAGCCATATCTCAGGCCGGGGGAGGAGCACAGACTCCCGCCGCCCGCACTCCTGAGAAGCGAGTGCATGTCGATCAGGTCCTAGAGATTATTCCTATACCGCATGCAATCCCAGGTCGGCCTGAGGACAGGTCATCGACTTCGGAGGATGAGCAACGGAGGCTTGAGAGGTTCAAGAAGTATGATCCTCATGTATTCAGTGGGTTAGCATCAGATGATGCCTTGGGATTTCTGGAGGAGTGTCACCATATCCTCCGCACTATTCGTATATCAGGATCGAGTGCGGTTTCTTTCACCGACTTCCAGCTTCGAGGAGCCGCCTATGAGTGGTGGCATACCTATGAGTTAGACAGTCCGGATGAGGCAACTTTACTGACTTGGACGCAGTTTTTAGATATGTTCCTGAGAGAGTTTGTTTCTCAGAGCCACAGGGACGCATGGCGAGCAGAGTTTGAGCATTTACGCCAGGGTACTATGACCATCTCGGGGTATGCTGTCCGTTAAACTAGCTTGGCTAGACATGCCCCAGCCTTGGTTTTTACTGTTCGCGTGAGGGTTCGCCGGTTTATTAAGGGGCTTATTCCCAACATCAGGTCTAGCATGGCTCATGAGTTGGAGATGGATAGTTCTTATCAGCAGGTGGTAAGCATTGCTAGGAGGATATAGGGTATGCATGCTAGGGAGAGAGAGGAGAAGTAGGCCAAGAGGTCTTGAGAGTCGGGCCATCATTCTGGTGCCCGTGCTCCTGCTGCAATTCATCATGGTAGGGGTTATGTGAGTTGCCCCGTTCATTCAGCTCTTCCAGCAGCCAGTGGTAGTCCAGCTCCTCCTAGGCCTCAGGAGCCTTATTATGCACCTCCAGTTTCTAGAGCGCCTATTGCGCAGGGTGCTTTTAGAGGTCAGTCCAGCAGACCTGGCCCGAGCCAGTCACAGCCACGACGTCCTCCCAGAGCTTGTTTTGAGTGTGGTGACACACGCCATATGGTGAGGGATTGCCCCAGACTTGGGAGGGGTGCACCTCCAGAAACTTCTCAGCCAGAGCGTGCCCCACAAATTTCTCAGGCTATGATTACAGCACCGGTTGCTTGCCACCTGCCTAGCCAGCTAGAGGTGGAGGTTGTGGAGGTAGAGGTCGCCCTAGAGGGGGAGGCCAGGCAAGATATTATGCCCTTCCTGCCCGTACCGAGGATGTTGCCTCCGATTCTGTCATCACAGGTATTGTCATGGTTTGTCATAGAGATGCATCAGTTTTATTCGATCCAGGCTCCACCTATTCTTATGTGTCTTTTTATTTTGCTCTGCATTTGGGTGTATCTCGGGATTCCTTGAGTTCCCCTATTTATGTTTCTACTCCTGTGGGAAATTCTCTTCTTGTGGACTGCATTCATCGGTCGTGTTTGATTGCTCTTAATGGTTTTGAGACTAGAGCCGATTTGTTATAGCTTAGGATGATAGATTTTGATGTTATCTTGGGCATAGACTGGTTATCGCCCTATTATGCTATTCTTGATTGTCATGCCAAAACCGTGATACTAGTTATGCCAGGTGTACCTGTCGCGCCCCCTTTTTCCTGCGAAATCTGGTTTATGACATTTGGTTAGGACAACTCTTTCCTTTTGGGAAAGGGGTTTTGCAATTTCGAAGAGTCACCACCTAACGATTTTTTAAGGTGCGTTAGGGCACCTATTGTTACACCCTAAGTTTTCATACGTGAGAGTACGTCGTATGTCATTGATGTAAGCTCGAAAATGAGATTATATCTGGAAGCAAATAAAGTAAGTTAATCATGTTACCTTGGAGGTTACAAATATTTAAGATCATGAATAACAAGTACCAAAAGGATTGGAAAGCTTAGTCGCTAAACGAATTGGAGAAAATAAGTTTCGTCAAAAATCGACAAGATTGGAATGTTATAACATATTATTTTGGGGTGAGACTAGGGTGATTAACATGATGAGGAGGTTAATTTATGAGTTATTGTAGTCGTATGATAGTCACGTGTTATGTTTTTAAGTCAAACGAGTTATGGAACAAAAGTTAGCAAAGGTCATCACAAGTTGCATTCATAATGTGCTGAAATTTAGGTAAAATGTAGATGCACTTTTCTCCCAATATACTTGGAATCAATGGATTATCTACATATCAAATTTAAGATCTATGAGTCTAATTTCCAACGCATTAAACCGTTCGTCAATACGACATCGGAGTAGAGAGATATTCGTGTTTTCGCGAGACCGCGCAAGCAGCTCCCAATGGGACCCACTTAGGCGGTGGTTGACCTACTTCAATTTATAAACAAGTTGGACGCCTATTTTTCACTTATTTTCAACTCAAATTCGTCTCCAAACTTCTCCTAACCCTTCTAAACAGATTTCACAATGGTTTGAAGTGATTCCAAAGTAATTACACCATATTTCAACATCAAAACTTAGTTCTAGTGAAGAACAGCACCTCTTTGAGGTTGTGTTATCATTGAGGACTGTTGTGGGCTATATTTGGATGAAATTCCAAGTTGTTGCCACTGTATAAGGTGAGTATAACAGCCTACTAATTGTGCTTAAGCTTGCTTGTATGTTGGTTAAGTTGTTAGGATGATAAACTACAAGATAGTACTTGGATTAGCTTAAGTCACTTCTATGGTGTTGTATTGCTATTGAGGGTTGTTGTGAGCTGAATATAACTTGGATTTCGACTTGAAGTTACTATAGGAGTTGTGTGTATTGTGTTCTTGCATGTGCTTAAGGTTATCTTGATGTTGATTAAGTTAAATTGATGGAGTAGACATGAACTAGTAAATAAAGCTACTAATTGAAGATAGTTGGAGTTGAGGATTGTTTCCTTTGCTATAAATATATGGTATAAGGATGGAATCATTGATGAATGACTTCATTATCATGTTAATGATAGTTTTAAATTAATGTAAGAAGTCTATAAGGGGTGATATGGGTTATACGGATTCCAATCGGAGCTTGCCGCTCGTCGTGAAGTAGTTGTGACTTGTTGTTGTTATATGGTGTCTTGTTATTGATATTTATAGGATGCTGGACTTCCCTGGCTGTTGTTGTTGGTATATGGTATTGGAGGAGGCCCTTGTTACAAGGGAGATGCTGCCCGAATTTACGTAGACGAGCTACTAGCTTAAGTTACAGACTTGGACTTTGCTCAACACTGATTTTGAATCTCCTTATGCTATGATAGATCGAGTTGACTTGTTTGAAGAGTTGCTTAGAAGGTATTAAGGACTCAACATGTTTAAGGTATGTTAAGGCTCTTCCTTCATTCTTTTGGCATGATCTAAAGTGAAACGAACATAAAGGATACGCTATTTCATAATGAATCTACTCCTAGCAACTAAGGTTGTCCATGTTATTCTTTCCTTACAAAGTTATTCCAAGAAAGTATATATGATCCTTGAGTCCTAGTGAAATTCATATTGATGGTATGATGTCCATAATGTTAATCGATGGTGCAATGACCTTATGTCACTCCATAAGGTTTAGAACGTGACTCCATGAGTCCAGCATGCATTATATATGTATCTACTTTACTTTACCGAGCCGCGCTATAGTCGGCCGGGTATGGCACCTATTGTGCAACCACTGATCAGTTGGGTTTACCGAGCTCCACGTGGCCGGGTACGATTCTACCGAGCCTTATGATGGCCGGGTACGTTTTTACCGAGTCCTCTTTGAGGCCGGGTATGATATGATGATGATGATGCCCACAGAGGCGTATGTTTTTAAAAGCTTATGTATATATATGTATTATGCATTTCATGTCAGTAGCCCCCAGAGGCACTCAGATGTTACAGGTTGTATCTCCTCTATCTCTCTTTACGTTACTGATCTTGTTTATGCTTTCCTGCCTTACATACTCGGTACTTTATTCGTACTGACGTCCCTTTTGCCTGGGGACGTTGCGTTTCATGCCCGCAGGTCCCGATAGACAGGTTGACATTCCTCCTAGTAGGCTATCAGCTCAGCGAAGGTGTTGGTATACTCCACTTGCTCCGGAGTTGCCTATTTGGTCAGTATGCTTTGGATATGTATTGATTGGTATGGCGGGGCCCTGTCCCGACCTTTATGATTTTATGTACTCTTAGAGGCTTGTAGACAGATGTCAGGTGTATGGATACTTGTATGGCCTTGTCGGCCTATGTCTTGAGTTTACAAATGGTCATGTCGGCCTTATAGGCCCGTATGTCACATGTATAAGTTTGTATATCATGTTCGGTCATCATATGTTGAGTATTCCCTTATGTTTTATTCTTGTTATCTCATGACATGTTTTCTATCTCATTTACCCTTGATAGTATGATAAGAAAGATATGTTACGTTGGTACTCGGTTGAGTAAGGCACCGGGTGCCCGTCGCGGCCCTTCGGTTTGGGTCGTGACAAAAGTGGTATCAGAGCAGTTCTGTCCTAGGGAGTCTACAAGCCGTGTCTCGTAGAGTCTTGTTTATGGGTGTGTTGTGCACCACACTTATATGCAGGAGGCTACAGGGCATTTAGGACTGTCACTCTTTCTTCTTATTCTAGATCGTGTGGTAGAGCTCAGTTGTAAGAATTCAAACTCCTAAATTCGACTTTAGTCGTAATACAACGATACCTTCATCCACAAAGACAGTTGGTAAGAGATTGAATGTGGCTCTGGAAGAGCTGAGTTAGAGGAACTCAATTTTGCATCACGCTTATAATGAGTAAATGTAAGGTCTTCGGTAGATTATGTGTGTACTAAGATGTGTAAGCTTCTTGATAAGGAGCCCTAAAGCATGAATATCTATCCACCGATATGGTAAAAAGCAATAAGAGAATCAGAGGGTAGATACAAATTTCAACAAGCAAAAGAAGCAAGGTGAAGAAGGGTACGAGGTATCAAGTTATTGAAGATTATCAATTTTTCCAATTCAGGCAGAGAGACATAAGTATTATGAGTTACTATCAACAATAAAAGAGATCTATTCAATTGGCCACACCCATCTCAGTTATGCCCTATGGGAGCTAACATATATTATTTAAGAGAAATATGGGATATCAGGATCCGATTGGAGTTAGAGTGACCCAAAATAGTGGATGGATTGTTAGCATTAGCTGACATTTCTGAAGGATATTGCAAATGTGGTAATAGTTCTCCTTATGAGACAACTCGACGGTGCACTCTAGAATAGTACATTTAGATATGAAATACTAGAATGTCCAGAAAATTTAGATGAACGGCACAATCCTAGAAGAGATAAACATTTACCTTTGTATAGCTCCTGTCCCTAGTAAAGAGAGAATGTTAGGCGACCCGAAGAGCCAGTGGATGGAGTAAGGGGAGTTAAAAGCGAAAGAATATTTTATTGAAGTTTTTAGAATAAGGTGATAAACAGAACTATTAGTAGGAGAATAAGAAGAGAGTAAATAAAGTATTATGAGTAAGATGTGATAAATGGGTGATAACGGTAAATCAAAATATGACATGATGATAGAGTCTATAGTCAAGTGAAGGAATAGACAAGAGGTGACATGCCTTGAGACAATAAAATAGTATAGGCAAAAGGCTATATCCTCATACGAGAATTGAGTTGATGACTCGAACATGATTACCAGAAGGAAAAAAAATTAGACCCCCGTAGTAATAGAAATTAGTATGGTCTAGTAAACAAGATAGAACCGAACATGAATTAGGCACCGGAGGATTTGATAATAGTCGACATCGTGAGATTATTTAGATCGTGTTCCAACAGTAATAGAATAGACAACATACGAATAACCATTGAAGGTCATTTAGGAAGACGCTTTCCTAAAGCAAGCACTCTGAACAGAGTTAAATATTAAGGGACTAACTGTGCCAGTTACACTAGGTGTCACCTTAGTGCGTAAGAAATTAAGTTATCCCTTGTACAGAAGGTTACCATAAGACTATTAAGGTTCATTGATGATGTGAAAAGATGCCAACGATGAAGAGGTGAAACATCTA
>NW_017673907.1:4831-5982 GCF_001879085.1 Nicotiana attenuata | reverse complement strand
TCATCAAGTATCAAATTTAGCAATTTAGGTCCGAATCACGTCAAACGACGTCCGTTTTTCACCAAATTTTACAGAAACATCTTAAATCATATATAAAACCTGTACCTGGCACCGGAACTAAAATACGGGCCCGATACCAACACGTTCTAATCAAATTTCATTTCAAATTTCCTTAAACAATTTCAGAAAACAATTTCTTTCAAAAATTCATTTCTCGGGCTTGGGACCTCGGAATTCGATTCCGGGCATACGCCCGAGTCCCATATTTTCCTACGGACCCTACGGGACCGTCAAATCATGAGTCCGGGTCCGTTTACCGAAAATGTTGACCGAAGTCAAATTAATTCATTTTATAGTCAAAATTTATCATTTTTCACAGATTTTCATATTTAAGCTTTCCGGCTACGCGGCCGGACTGTGCATGCAAATTGAGGTGACTCTAAATGAGGTTTTCAAGGCCTCGGAGTCATGGAATTTAATTTAATACAGGTGATGACCTTTTGGGTCATCACAATAACATGCTATATATGTAGTTAAAGTAGCACGAAGTGTGTGTGTTATATACACACACTAACATATACTATATCAAGTTATATATACGTTATAGTATTACAGTGAATTGAAGTGTCCTTGTGTGTGTGTCTGTATAGACACACACACAGAGACACACACACACACACACACACACACACACACACACACACACACATATATATATATATATATATATATATATATATATATATATAATTTATGCAATAAAGTAAATTAGGCGGTATAACCGACCATAATGCAGAGTAATGTAAATGCAAACTTGTATAAGAGAAAAATAAATATAAACTTGATTGTTATTAAAATTGAAAAATTGATAATACAAGTTAAAAACTTATATTTGTAAACTAGAGAGAGAGCTCTAACCAATTATAGAGAGGGAGAGAATTCTTTCTCAAGTGGTAGTGTAAGGTGTTTCTTACAAGTGATATGGGGGGCTATTTATAGCCAAAAAAGTAAAAGTTACATAGTGTTTTCTAATGTCATTCATGATGTCATTAGGAGTAAGTGTTTGCTGAAGTCATGGATGATGTCAGCTGTGATGTCATTGTGGTGTCATGCTGATGTAAGTTCTGATTAATTTTTCAGAACATTGAATC
>NW_017673907.1:0-748 GCF_001879085.1 Nicotiana attenuata | reverse complement strand
GAGTTTGTGCCCTATCTTTGGCTAATTGTCTCAATATCTTATCATGCCGACATATTTTGAGAGCGACATGTTGAATGAGACTTGTGAGTTGACCATAGGTGATTTGTTCGTAAGGAATAATATCACCAGAATGCTGATTTTGGAGTTCTTCTTTAACTAAATCTCTAAGAGACTTAGGTAGACCATCTAGGAATTTTTCTTTCCAATATGGGAGTTTTCCATCAGGCTTTTCATAAATTCGTGTAAGAAAGGAATCTTTATACCATGGAAATCAGAAAGGGTTTTACACTTAAGGTTGTTAAGTATCTCAGAAGATTTTTCCCTAAAGATACCCGGACTTCCTATGAATGTTTTGATAATGGTATAAATCAGGGTGTTGGTTGAATCAGGAATGGTAAGGCCATCTTTAAGAATTGGTTCTCCTGTTGAATCAACTCGGACACTGAACAGAATTTGGTTCTTATCTTCTTCGCTAAGATGGGTATCCCACCATCGTCGACTTGTCGGAGAACACTGACAGAAGACTCCTTAGTTGGAGTATCCTGAGCTATTAGTGTTTTCTCTATTTCTAGTATTCTACGCTGAAGGTCAGAGAACTGAGGATTGTCTTTAGCTTGGTGGATCCGAAGTTCTGTAAAAAGTTCTAGGGATCTCATAAGGTTTAAACAAAGGAATTGAAGAAGTAGGGGTATTTGTTGGCTTAGAACTAGATGCTGAAGTTGGTTTTGTAACCAAATATTCACCTAAG
>NW_017673906.1:75546-115951 GCF_001879085.1 Nicotiana attenuata | reverse complement strand
TTAGGCCCAGTGTGTCACCTTGGGGTGCACCAGTGTTATTCATGAAGAAGAAGGATGGGACTATGCGGATGTGCATTGATTACCGCCAGTTGAACAAAGTCACCATCAAGAACAAGTATCCGTTGCCCCGTATTGATGATTTGTTTGACCAGTTGCAGGGTGCTAGGGTGTTCTCTAAGATTGACTTGAGGTCAGGGACCATCAGCTGAAGATTCGGGACGCAGATGTTCCGAAGACTGCATTTCAGACTAGATATGGCCATTATGAGTTTCTGGTGATGTCCTTTGGCTTGACTAATGCCCCAGCGACATTTATGGATTTGATGAATAGGGTATTCAGGCCGTATATTTATTCCTTTGTTATCGTCTTCATTGACGACATCTTGATATACTCACGTAGCCTGGGGGAGCACGAGCAGCTGAGAGTAGTGCTTCAGACCTTGCGAGAGCAGAAGCTGTATGCTAAGTTCTCCAAGTGTGAGTTTTGGCTAGAGTCAGTGGCATTTTTGGGACATGTTGTGTCAGGAGAGGGTATTAAGGTAGATCCCAAGAAGATTGAGGCAGTTCAGAGTTGGCCACGTCCTACTTTAGTGACCGAGATCAGGAGTTTCCTAGGGTTAGCAGGCTATTACCGGCGATTCGTGTAGGGTTTTTCATCTATTGCATCACCTTTGACTAGATTGACCCAGAAGGGTGCTCCATTCTGTTGGTCCGATGATTGTGAGGAGAGTCTCCAGAGGCTAAAGACAACTTTGACTATAGCACCAGTTTTTGTGTTGCCTTCCGGTTCAGGGATGTATACAGTATATTGCGACGATTCATGCGTTGGCTTTGGATGTGTATTGATGTAGGAGGGGCGAATTATTGCATATGCTTCACGCCAGCTGAAGGTTCATGAGAAGAATTCTCCTATGCACGATCTAGAGTTGGCATCGATTGTTCATGCTCTTATGATATGGAGGCATTATTTGTGTGGGGTGTCATGTGAGGTATATACCGATCATCGCAGCTTGCAACATTTATTCAAGCAGAGGGATCTTAATTTGAGGCAGCGCAGGTGGCTGGAGTTACAAAAGGATTATGACATCACCATTCTTTATCATCCAGGCAAGGCGAACGTGGTCGCGGATGCTTTGAGCAGAAAGGCGGGGAGTATGGGTAGCTTGACATTTATTCCAGCAGTGGAGAGACCACTAGCTTTTGACATTTAGTCCTTGGCTAACAGGCTTGTGAGGTTGGACATTTTTGAGCCCAGCCGGGTTCTTGCATGCATGGTCGCTCAGTCTTCATTACTGGGGGAGATAAAGGCCCGACAGTTCGATGATCCACATTTGGCGGTCCTCAGAGAGTAGGTGCTTCAGGGGGTGCCAAGGAGGTTTCTATTGGCGAGGATGGTGTTTTGTGACTCCAGGGTCATCTATGTGTTCCTAATGTTGATGGTCTGAGGAAGAGGATCCTAGAGGAGGCACATAGTTTGTGGTATTCTATCCACCCGGGAGCTACGAAGATGTATCGCGATTTGAGGCAGCATTACCGGTGGCGGGGGATGAAGAAAGATATAGTGAAGTGTGTGACTAAGTGTTTGAATTGCTAGCAGGTCAAGTATGAGCATCAGAGACCGGGTGGCCTACTTCGGCAGATGCCTATACCAGAGTGGATGTGGGAACGCATCACCATGGATTTCGTAGTTGGATTGCCGCGGACTTTGCGGAAGGTTGATTCATTGTGGGTCATTGTGGATAGGTTGACCAAGTCGGCCCATTTCATTCCAGTGGCGACTACTTATACAGCGGAGAGGTATGCTCAGATTTATATTCGGGAGATAGTCCGGTTGCATGGTGTGCCGGTTTCCATCATATCAGACAGAGGCCCTCAGTTCACTTCCCATTTCTGGAGAGCCGTTCAGAGTGAGTTGGGGACCCGTGTAGAGCTTAGCACAACATTCCATCCTCAGACTGACGGGCAGTTGGAGCGGACACTTCAGATTTTAGAGGATATGCTTAGAACATGTGTGATTTACTTTGGACGGCAGTGGGATCAATTCTTGCCTTTAGCGGAGTTTGCGTACAACAACAGCTATCAGTCCAGCATAGAGATGGCCCCGTACGAGGCTTTATATGGTCGACGTTGTCGCTCTCCTATCGTGTGGTTCGAGCCCGGTGAGGCTAAGTTACTTGGTACGGATTTGGTACAGGATGCTTTGGATAAGGTGAAGTTGATTCAGGAGAGGCTTCGCACAGCTCAGTCCAGACAAAAGAGTTACGCAGATCAGAAGGCGCGTGATGTATCATTTATGGTTGGCGAGCAGGTTCTCTTGAAGGTATCGCCAATGAAGGGCATTATGAGGTTCGGGAAGAAGGGCAAGTTGAGCCCAAGGTTTATCGGTCCCATTGAGGTGTTGAGACGAGTTGGGGAGGTTGCCTATGAGCTTGCTTTACCCCCCAGTTTATCGGGAGTTCATCCAGTTTTTCATGTATCGATGCTTCGGAAGTATCATGCCGATCTATCACATGTGTTGGACTTCAGTACCATTCAGTTGGATGAGAGTTTGCGTTACGAGGAGGAGCAAGTTGCCATTGTTGGTAGACAGGATCGCTAGTTGAGGTCCAAGAGGATTTCTGCGGTGAGGGTCCAGTGGAGGGGCCAACCAGTTGAGGAGGCGACCTGGGAGTCCGAGGAGGACATGCGGAACAGATATCCCCACTTATTCAGCAGTTCAGGTACCTTTCTATGCTCGTTCGAGGACGAACGTTTGTTTAAGAGGTGGAGAATGTAACGATCCGACTGGTCGTTTTACCTTTTAGAACCCCGTTCCCTTAACTAAAACTTCCCGTGCTTGCTTTAGCTAATTTATGACTTGCGGGGACGGTCGGCTCGGGAGTTATAAGAGTTTTGAGTGAAATATGTCCAATTGTTTCTTTAGGATTCTCTTAAAAGACCAAGTTTTACTTCGGTCAACCTTTTGGGAAAACGGACCCGAATTCGTGATTTGACAGTCTCGTATGGTCTGTGGGAAAATATGGGACCTGGGTGTATGTCCGGAATCGAATTCCGAGGTCCCTAGCCCGAGTAATGAACTTTTATTAGAAATTGTTAAATTGAAGTTTTAAAGAATTAAAGAAACTTAGAAATCATTGATTTCCTAGGTATCGGGCTCGTATCTCGGTTCCGAAGCGTGGTACAGGTCCGAAATATTGTTTAAGACTTGCCCATAAAATTTGGTGTCAATCCGAGTAGTTTAAGGGCGTTTTGACCCGTTAGAGGAGAATTAAGAACTTGAAGTTCATTAGTTTGATTCATTTGGTTTTAGGGGGGTGATTCCTGGATTTAGCGTTGTTTTGAGTGTTCCGAGGTTTCGAGTAGGTCCGCCTCGTGATTTTGGACTTGTCGGTATGTTTGGGCTGCGCCCGGGAGCCCCGAGCGTCAAGCGGACGAGGCTCGAGTGAAGTAAAAATTTGGAGAAAGGGCTGAGTTTGCTGCTTCTGTCATAACCGCAGGTGCGGTCATGACTCCGTAGAAGCAGGCAAGGGCAATCCAGGCCAGAACCGCAGAAGCCGCTTCCTAGCCGCAGATGCGGCTCCGCAGATGCGGGCCTCAGACTGCAGAAGCGGTCCAACCCCTTTTCCCTAGTTCCGCAGATACGGCTCTCCTTTCGCAGGTGCGGGACCGCAGATGCGGTCCCCTAATCGGAGAAGCGGAAGTCGCTGGGCAGTAAGCTTCATTTAATTCGAGCTCAAAGACCATTTTTATCATTTTACACTCAACCTTTGGGCGATTTGGGGGCTCTTGAGAGAAGGTTTCTACTTAGCATTGCAAGGTAAGTTATTTCCACTCATTATTAGTTTAAATACATGTATATTGGATAGATTAAACACTAAAAATTAGGTGAAATCAAAGGGTTAGAGCTAGACCTAGGGTTTTAATAAAACTAAGATTTGACCACGAAATTTGTCATGAGATGAACTAGAAATCATATATTATTGATCCTTGGGTTGTAGAGAACAACCTTCTTCGAAAAATCTCGGAAACCGGGCACGTGGGCCCGGGGTCGAAATTTAGGAAACGTGTGAAAAAGGTTGGGAAATTGCTTAAATAGTTAGAATTCGATCTTGTAAGCCTATATTGACTAGTTTTTACTTTATTTTACTTGTTTGTGATCGTTCGGCCCCGAATTGAGGGCTTGGGCTTGTTCTTGGTATTGGAAGTGCGCCTTGGAGCGAGGTGAGTCTCCTTTCTAACCTTGTAAGACGGAATTGTCCCCATAGGCATAATAATTGAATTATTTGTCATTATATTCGGGGGCTACGTATGTAGTAGGTGACGAGAGTCCGTGCGTAGCCACTATTATGCTAAGTCCGGGTAGTTTAGGACCCATAAGCATGCTTTACGTGATATTCTAGTACAATCTGATTAACTTGGATTCATATGAACTATTTGGATTAAGAAGAATGAGACTAGAGAATGACCCTTATCCTGTTTGGTCTTTTAAAAGAGAATAATTGGCATTTCCTGTGTATGGCTACTCCTTATATATATACTGATTGTTATTGTTGCTTGTTAATGGGCTTATTTCCGTTTGACCGCGTCGCACGGGTGATTCGCGAGCGGGGTAATAGATGCATCTATGGTTCGAGCCGTCCGACCCTCAGCAGTGCACAGTTTATTTTATGTTGGATCGGGCCGTATGTCCCACGGTGATTATTTGCGCATATTTTGCTTAGAAGTCCTTCAAGTGCTGCGTTACATATCTGCTTAGACTATGGGCTAGTATCCATGTTAGTACTTGGGAAAGAACTGTTACTCCATGATTGTTAAATGTTAATAACTTGCGAAGTCCATGCTTATTATGAATTCTTCTCGTATTAATTGACCCTAGTAAGTATCGAGTCGACCTCTCGTCTCTATTTCTTCGAGATTAGACGGGATACTTACTGGGTACATATTGTTTATGTACTCATACTAACTTCTGTACTTAATTGTACAGGATCTGAGGCAGATACATCTGGTTACCAGTCCGGTGCGCGCCCTTGAGCTTGTGGCAGAGACTTCCACAGTGAGCTGCTTCCTTCCTATGCCGCTCAGCCGCCGGATGGAGTCTTCCTTTACTTTTGCTGTCTTTCTTTATCTCAGACAGTAGGATAGAGATATTCTTTTGTATATTCTACTAGATGCCCAAACTTGTGATACCAGGTCTTGGCACACACACATTAGTAGACTTACGTTTTGGGTTGTATAATTATGTTAGTTACATTATCTATCACTTTTGGTTTTGAATCCAAATTGGAGTATTTATTTCCCTTAATTTCTGATAAAATTAACATAAGAAGTTAGAAATGTTCCGCGTTGGCTTGCCTGGCATCGGCGTCGGGCGCCATCATGACCTGTTATGGAATTGGGTTGTGACACAATCCCAAAACCCGAAAACTCACGGATCCACAAGCTGAGAAAAACACTACATAGCTCTAATCTCCGGAATGTCTAATCAAGAACATAAAGTACAGAAGGGCTAAACACTAAATGCAAGAATAGAAAGAGACTCCTCGGTCTGCAGACGTGGCAGATATACCTCGAAGTCCCGTAGAATAGCCTCGCCTCAAGAATGATAAGCCTGAGTAGAGGTACCTAGATCTGCACATGAAAAACATGCGCAGGAAGGGCATGAGTACACCACAACGGTACTCAGTAAGTGCCAAGCCTAACCTCGGTTGGGTAGTGACGAGGAAGGTCAGGGCCCAACTGAGGTTAAATAAGGTACAAGGTTTAACAATGTGAAATAACAGTGTAAGTGAGTAACATAAGATATAAAGGACAGCAACAACTATCACAGAGGCAAGTAAAACACAGTAAAAGAGCACAACTCAGCTCCAAGATAACAACCGAGGATCTCCCAGGATACCGTCCTGTAGTCCCCAAATATAAATAGCATCTCCAGTGGATCTCCCGGGTGCAGTCCCGTAGTCCAACGCATAAATGTGCAGGGGGATCTCCCGGAATACAATTCCGTAGTCCCAAAGTAAACATACAGGGGAGCTCCCGGGATACCGTCCCATAGTCCCAAAGTAAAACTGCAGGGGGATCTCTCGGAATACCGTTCCGTAGTCCCAAAGTAAATACACAGCAACAACAAGAATTCAATCCAATCAATTTCATATCAAAGTGAAGCAGGTAATCCTAACCTAGCATGATTCACGTAATACGATTAAGGCAGTCAAGGCAAATAGAGCAATTTAGTGAAGTAGACATGTTTCTCTAAGCTACAGCAGGTTTAATGTCCAAACAGTGTAAGCAAGAAAAGAAAGAACACAATTCAAGGCTTTCTTTAAAGAAAAACCGGATTTCCAACAATTAGCACAAGTACGCGCTCGTCACCTCACGTACGAGGCATTTCAATTACCACAATATCAATCCTAAGGGGAAAAGTCCCCCACATAAGGTTAGACAAGCCACTTACCTCGAACAAGTGCAAGTCAACCCGAAACCACGCCTTTGCCACGAGTATCCGACTCCAAATGGCTCAAATCTATTCAATTAAATTTCATAAATGTAAATAACACCTCAAGCAACTGATTCTATAATTAAATTCTAAGCTAATACGCGAAATTAGGTAAAATGACCAAAATGCCCCTCAGGCCCACGTCTCGGAACCGGGTAAAATTTACGTTTTCAGAAACCTCGTACTCTCACGAGTCTATACATAACAAGAACACTGAAATCGGGGCCCAAACGACCCCTAAAATCCTCATTTAAAGGCCTCTTAAACTCAAGCCCTAATTACCCATTTTTCCCAAATTTCTCATCACTAGTTAGGTCTTTAATCACATAAAAACGAGTTATGAAGTCAAGGACGTTACCTCCAAGTGATTCCCCTTTGTTTTCCTCAAAAATCTCTCTCAAAAGCTTCAACCCGGATGAAAATGGTGAAAGACTGGCTCAATTTCGCGAAGGCAACTATTTATATGTTCTGCCCAGCTAATTCCGCATTTGCGGCCCTGGGACCGCATCTGCAGTCCCGCTTCTGCGGAGTCTTAGTCGCATCTGCGACATTCATTAATTGACCAGAAATCCGCATCTGTGAATACCCTTTCGCAGATGCGCCACCGCTTCTGCGGTATTCCGTTCGCATCTGCGGAACCTGAAAGAAAGGCAAAAATCCGCTTTTGCGGTCTCCTTAGCCGCTTCTGCGGCGCCGCATCTGCGGTCCCCAAACCGCAGATGCGAAAATACCAGAAGCAGCAAAAAAAAAATACAGCAGCTACTACATTTCCTCAACTCCCCGTTAACCATCCGAAATCACCCCGAGGCCCCCGGGACCTCAACCAAAAGCACAAACATCACCTAATACCTTATTCAAACTTGTACCAATCTTCAAAACACTCCAAACAACATCAACATAACCAAAACACATCGGATTCATGCCTAAGTTTCTAAATCCTCCGAATTCCGCTTTTGATCAAACACCCAACCAAACCACGTCCGAATGACCTGAAATTTTGCACACACATCCCAAATGACATGACGGAACTACTGTAACTCTCGGAATCCCATTCCGACCCTCGGATCAAAATCTCACTATCGAACCGAAAACTTCAAAATTCGACCTTTCGGCATTTCAAGCCTAAATTAGCTACAGAACTCCAAAACACAATCCGACCACGCCCCTAAACCCGAAATCACCTAACGGAGCTAAAGGAACCATCGGATTTCCATTCCGAGGCCGTCTTCACACTCTTTCGACTACGGTCAACTTTCCAACACTTAAGCTCTCATTTAGGGGCTAAGTGTCCCAAAACTCTCTGAAACTCAAAACCGAACATCCCAGCAAACCGAAATAGCAGAAATAAACTTGGGGGAAGCAGTTAATAAGGGATCGGGGTGTAAATTCAAAAAACGACCGGCTGGGTCGTTACATCCTCCCACACTTAAACATTCGTTCGTCCTCGAACGAGCACAAAGACATACCTGAAGTAGTGAAAGAGATAAGGGTACTGGCTGCACATATCCTGCTCGATCTCCCAGGTCGCCTCCTCGACCGGCTCCGCCACTGAACCTTCACTGATGCAATGTTCTTGGACCTCAGCTTCCTGACCTGCCTGTCCAATATCGCCACTGGCTCCTCAACATAAGATAGATCCTTCTCCAACTGGACTGAGCTGAAATCCAACACGTGCAACGGATCACTGTGATACCTCCGGAGCATCGAAACATGAAATACCGGATGAACTCCTACCAAGGTGGGAGGTAAGGCAAGATCGTAAGCAACCTCCCCAACACGCCTCAATATCTCAAAAGGGCCAATAAACATCGGACTCAACTTCCCCTTCTTCCCAAATCTCATAACGCCCTTCATGGGCGAAACCCGAAGCAAAACCCGCTCTCTAACCATATAGGAAACATCACGAACCTTCCGGTCCGCGTAACTCTTCTGTCTGGACTGGGCCGTATGGAGTCTATCCTGAATCACCTTGACTCTCTCCAAAGCATCCTGAACCAAGACTGTGCCCAATAATCTGGCCTCACCTGGCTCGAACCGACCCACCGGGGATCTACATCGCCTACCATATAAGGCCTCGTACGGTGCAATCTGAATGCTGGACTGATAGCTGTTGTTGTAGGCAAACTCCGCCAATGGCAAGAACTGATCCCAAGAACCTCCAAACTCAATCACACACGCACGGAGCATATCCTCAAGAATCTGAATAGTGCGCTTGGACTGTCCGTCCATCTGAGGGTGAAATGCTGTGCTCAACTCCACCCGAGTACCCAACTCCTGCTGTACGGCTCTCCAGAATTGCGATGTGAACTGAGTACCTCAGTCTGAAATGATGGAAACTGGAATACCATGCAGACGGACAATCTCTCGGATATAAATCTCCGCCAACCGCTCCGAGGAATAGGTAGTACACACAGGGATGAAATGCATGGACTTGGTCAGCCGATCCACAATAACCCAAATGGCATCGAACTTCCTCAAAGTCCGTGGGAGCCCAGATACGAAGTCCATGGTGATCCACTCCCACTTCCACTCCGGGATCTCTATCTGCTGAAGCAATCCACCCGGTCTCTGGTGCTCATACATCACCTGCTGACAATTAAGGCACCGAACTACAAACCCAACTATATCCTTCTTCATTCACCTCCACCAGTAGTGCTGCCTCAAATCCTGGTACATCTTCGCGGCATCCGGATGAATGGAATACCGCGAACTATGGGCCTCTTCTAGAATCAACTCTCGAAGCCCATCAACATTGGGTACACAAACTCGACCCTGCATCCTCAGTACTCCGTCAACACCAATAGTCACATCTCAAGCATCGCCATGCAACACCTTGTCCTTGAGGACAAGCAAATGAGGGTCATCAAACTGATGCTCCCGGATACGATCGAACAAGGAAGACCGAGAGACCACACAAGCTAGAACCCGACTGGGCTCCGAAAGATCCAATCTCACAAACTGGCTGGCTAGGGCCTGAACATCCATCGCCATAGGCCTCTCTGATGCTAGTAAATAAGTCAATCCCCAAACTCTCTGCCCGGCGGCTCAAAGCATCGGCCACCACATTGTCCTTGCCCGGGTGATACAAGATAGTGATGTCATAATCCTTCAGCAGCTTTAGCCATCTCCTTTGATGCAAATTAAGGTCCTTCTACTTGAACAAATGCTGCAAACTCTGGTGATCAGTATATATCTCACAAGGCACACCATACAAGTAATGACGCCAGATCTTCAAGGCATGAATAATGGCAGCTAACTCAAGATCATGGACAGGATAATTCTTCTCATGTATCTTCAACTTTTTGGACGCGTAGGCAATCACCCTACCATCCTGCATCAATACCGCTCCAAGGCCAACTCTCGAGGCATCATAATAGACAGTATAAGACCCCGAACCGGTAGGCAATATCAAAACTAGGGCTGTAGTCAGGGCTGTCTTGAGCTTCTGAATGCTCTCCTCACACTCTTCCGTCCACTAGAACGGAGCACCCTTCTGGGTCAGTCTGTTCATAGGTGCCGCAATAGCTGAAAACCCCTAAACAAATCGACAGTAATAACCCGCCAAGCCAAGAAAACTACGAATCTCTGTAGCTGAGGATGGTCTGGGCCAACTCTGCACGGCCTCCACTTTCTTCGGATCCACCTAAATACCAGCTCTCGAGACCACATGACCCAAGAACGCCACGGAATCCAGCCAAACCTCACATTTTGAGAACTTAGCATACAACTTCTTCTCTCTCAAGGCCTGTAGCACTGTCCTCAGGTGCTGCTCATGATCTTCCCGACTCCGGGAATATACCAGAATGTCATCAATAAAAACGATCACGAACGAATCAAGATATGGCCGGAAAACACTATGCATCAGATGCATGAAGGCTGCTGGGGCATTAGTCAGCCCAAATGACATAACAAGGAACTCGTAATGACCATACTGAGTCCTGAAGGCAGTCTTCGGGATATCTGACTCTCGAATCTTCAACTGACGATAGCCTGAACGCAAGTCAATCTTAGAAAACACACAAGCGCCCTGCAACTGGTCGAACATGTCATCAATACGAGGCAAAGGATAGCGGTTCTTCACTGTCACCTTATTCAACTGGCGGTAATCAATACACATGCGCATAGAACCATCCTTCTTCTTCACAAATAACGTAGGAGCACCCCAAGGCGATACACTGGGCCGAATGAAACCCTTATCAAGTAATTCTTGCAATTTTTCCTTCAACTTCTTCAACCCAGGAGGAGCCATACGGTACGGAGGGATAGAAATGGGCTGAGTGCCCGGCAACAGATCAATGCCAAAATCAATGTCTCTATCGGGTGGCATGCCCGGAAGATCAGCTGGAAACACATCAGGGAAATCCCGTACTACTGGGACTGAATCAACAGAAGAAGTATCCATACTGGCATCTCTCACATAAGCTAAGTACGCATCACAACCTTTCTCAACCATACGCTGAGCCTTATGGAAAGAAATAACTCTACTGGGAGTGTGACTTAAAGCACCCCTCCACTCAATACGCGGTACACCTGGCATGGCGAGTGTCACGGTTTTGGCGTGGCAATCAAGAATAGCATAATGGGGCGACAACCAGTCCATGCCCAAGGTAATATCAAAATCAACCATGCTGAGCAACAATAAGTCGTCTCTGGTCTCAAAACCACCAAGAATAACCAAACATGACCGGTAAACGTGATCCACAACAAGAGAATCTCCCACAGGAGTAGAAACATAAACTGGGGAACTCAAAGAATCCCGAGGTATACCCAAATGTGGGGCAAAAACACATAAGAATAAGTGGAGCCTGGATCGAATAGAACCGATGCGTCTTTGTGACAAACCTAGATAGTACCTATAATGACAGAATAGGAGGCGACAACCTCAGTACGGGCTGGAAGAGCATAATATCTAGCCTGGCCTCCCCCTCGAGGGCGACCTCTACCTCCCCGACCTCCACCCCTGGCTGGCTGGGCCGGTGGAGTAGCAACTGGCGCTGGGACCATAGCTTGAGAGCTCTGCGAGGCCTGCTGTGGTTGAGGAGTCTGTGGAGGTGCACCCCTCCTGAGTCTGGGGCAATCGCCCACCATATGGCGTGTGTCACTACACTCAAAACAAGCTCTGGGAGGACGTGGCGACTGTGACTGGCTCGGGCCAGGTCTGCTGGACTGACCACTGGAAGCACCCCGTGCAGGAGGCGCACTAGAGACTGGAGGTGCATAATAAGGCTCCTGAGGCCTAGGTGGAGCTGGAATACCACTGGCTGCTGGAAGAGCTGAATGAACGGGGCGACCCATATGACCGCTACCATGACGACCTGCAGCTGGGGCACGGGCACCAGAATAATGACCCGACTATCGAGACCTCTTGGCCTCCCTCTCCTCTCTGTCCCTAGCATGCATACCCTCAATCCTCCTAGCAATG
This sequence comes from Nicotiana attenuata, assembly GCF_001879085.1. Taxonomy (NCBI): domain Eukaryota; kingdom Viridiplantae; phylum Streptophyta; class Magnoliopsida; order Solanales; family Solanaceae; genus Nicotiana; species Nicotiana attenuata. The sequence goes on along the minus strand of NW_017673906.1, from coordinate 104,037 downwards.
CTCACCACCTGCTGATAAGATATATCCATCTCTAACTCACGAGCCATGCTAGATCTGATGCTGGGAATAAACCGCTCAATGAACAGGCGAACCTTCTCGCGAACCGTAGAAACCAAAGCTGGTGCATGTCTAGCCAAGTCGATGTAACGGATAACATACTCCGAGACAGTCATAGTACCCTAGCGCAAATGCTCAAACTCCACGCGCCAGGCATCCCTAAGACTCTGGGGATATACTCCCTCGTGAACATATCTGAAAACTGAGCCCAAGTCAGGGAAGCTGCCTCATCCGGACTGTCTAACTCATAAGCACGCCACCACTGATAGGCGGCTTCCCGAAGCTGGAAAGTAGTGAAGGAAACCGTGCTCGATCTTGATATGCCCGTAGTACGGAGAATATGGTAGCACTCCTCCAGAAATCCCAAGGCATCCTTCGATGCTAACCTACTGAATACAGGAGGATCATATTTCTTGAACCTCTCAAGTCTCCGCTGCTCATCCTCTGAAGCCACTGCCCTGTCCTCGGGCTGAACTGGCACTGCAGGCGGCGCATGAATAACCTCTGGGACCTGATCAACATGCACTCGCTGCTCAGGAGTGCGGGCGGCGGGAGTCTGTGCTCCTCCCCGGCCTGGGATGTGGCTGCAGCAAGGGGAAGCAACCCTGCCTGTGCCAAAGTGGTGTACATGCTCATAAACTGTGCCAAAGTCTCCTGGAGTGCTGGAGTAGTAGTGGCAGACGTATCAGGTGTCTGGACTCCGGCTGGTACTGTTGGTGGTACCTTGGCGGTAGCTCACGCGGGTGCTCTGGCTGCACCACGAGCGCGTCCTCAGCCTCTACCCCGGCCCCGACCTCTGACGGCTCCAGTAGGGGGCGCGGGTGCCTGGTCATCTTGAGTAGCACGTGTCCTCACCATCTGTGAGAGAATAGAAAGACAGAAGTTTAGAATTGGGATATCAAAAATCTCGCACGACAAGGAACTCAAATGAAGTGAAATTTTTTCCTAACAGTTACATAGCCTCTCGTAGATAAGTACAGACGTCATGAATCCTACAAACCTAGAGCTCTGATACCAACTTGTCACGACCCCAGTTCGCCCTCCGTGAACTATCGTGACGAAACCTAGTCTCTATGACTAGGTAAGCCTAACAAATACGGAAAATAACTAATCTTGCGGAATAAATAATCAAAAGCCGAATAACTGAAAGAAATAGTATTTAAATGTTGCTGGCATATACACACAACTTTCCAAAGTCTGATACACAATCCCAAAACCCAAAAACTCACGGATCCACAAGCTGAGAAAAACACTACATAGCTCTAATCTCCGGAATGTCTAATCAAGAACATAAAGTACAGAAGGGCTAAACACTAAATGCGAGAATAGAAAGAGACTCCTCAGTCTGCGGACGTGGCAGATATAGCTCGAAGTCCCGTAGAATCGCCTCGCCTCAAGAATGATAAGCTTGAGTAGAGGTACCTAGATCTACACATGAAAAACATGCAGAGGAAGGGCATGAGTACACCACAGCGGTACTCAGTAAGTGCCAAGCCTAACCTCGGTTGGGTAGTGACGAGGAAGGTCAGGGCCCTACTGAGGTTAAATAAGGTATAAGGTTTAACAGTGTGAAATAACAGTGTAAGTGAGTAACACAAGATATAAAGGACAGCAACAACTATCACAGAGGCAAGTAAAACACAGTAAAAGAGTACAACTCAACTCCAAGATAACAACCACGGATCTCCCAGGATACCGTCCTGTAGTCCCCAAATATAAATATCATCTCCAGTGGATCTCCCGGGTGCAGTCCCGTAGTCCAACGCATAAATATGTAGGGGTATCTCCCAGAATACAATTCCGTAGTCCCAAAGTAAACATACAGGGGAGCTCCCGGGATACCGTCCCGTAGACCCAAAGTAAATGTGCAGGGGGATCTCCCGGAATACCGTTCCGTAGTCCCAAAGTAAATACACAGCAACAACAAGAATTCAATCCAATCAATTTCATATCAAAGTGAAGCATGTAATCCTAACCTAGCATGATTCACGTAATACAATTAAGGCAGTTAAGGCAAATAGAGCAATTCAGTCAAGTAGACATGTTTCTCTAAGCAATAGTAGGTTTAATGTCCAAACAGTGTAAGCAAGAAAAGGAAGAACACAATTCAAGGCTATCCTTAAAGAAAAATTGGATTTCCAACAATTAGCACAAGTACGCGCTCGTCACCTCACGTACGAGGCATTTCAATTACCACAATATCAATCCTAAGGGGAAACATCCCCCACACAAGGTTAGACAAGCTACTTACCTCGAACAAGTGCAAGTCAACCCGAAACCACGCCTTTGCCACGAGTATCCGACTCTAAATGGCTCAAATCTATTCAATTAAATTTCATAAATGTAAATAACACCTCAAGCAACTGATTCTATAATTAAATTCTAAGCTAATACGCGAAATTAGGTAAAATGACCAAAATGCCCCTCAGGACCACGTCTCGAAACCGGGTAAAATTTACGTTTTCAGAAACCTTGTACTCTCACGAGTCTATACATAACAAGAACACTAAAATCGGGGCCCAAACGACCCCTCAAATCCTCATTTAAAGGCCTCTTAAACTCAAGCCCCGATTACCCATTTTTCCCAAATTTCTCTTCACTAGTTAGGTCTTTAGTCACATAAAAATGAGTTATGAAGTCAAGGACGTTACCTCCAAGTGATTCCCCTTTGTTTTCCTCAAAAATCTCTCTCAAAAGCTTCAACCCGGATGAAAATGGTGAAAGAATGGCTCAATTTCGCGAAGGCAACTATTTATATGTTCTGCCCAGCTAATTCTGCATTTGTGGCCCTGGGACCGCATCTGTGGTCCCGCTTCTGCGGAGTCTTAGTTGCATCTGCGACTTTCATTAATTGACCAGAAATCCGCATCTGCGATTACCCTTTCGTAGATGCGCCACCGCTTCTGCGGTATTCCTTCCGCATCTGCAGAACCTGAAGGAAAGGCAAAAATCTGCTTTTGCGGTCTCCTTAGCCGCTTTTGCGGCGCCGCATCTGCGGTCCCCAAACTGCAGATGCGAAAATACCAGAAGCAGCAAAAAAAAATACAGCAGCTGCTACATTTCCTTAACTCCCCGTTAACCATCCGAAATCACTCCGAGGCCCCCGGGACCTCAACCAAAAGCACAAACATCACCTAATACCTTATTCAAACTTGTACCAATCTTCAAAACACTCCAAACAACATCAAAATAACTAAAACACATCGGATTCAAGCCTAAGTTTCTAAAATCCTCAGAATTCCGCTTTTGATCAAAAACCCAACCAAACCACGTCCGAATGACCTGAAATTTTGCACACACATCCCAAATGACATGACGGAACTACTGTAACTCTCGGAATTCCATTCCGACCCTCGAATCAAAATCTCACTATCAAACCGGAAACTTCAAAATTTGACCTTTCGGCATTTCAAGCCTAAATTAGCTACGGACCTCCAAAATACAATCCGACCACGCCCCTAAACCCGAAATCACCTAACGGAGCTAACGGAACCATCGGATTTCCATTCCGAGGCCGTCTTCATACTGTTTCGACTACAGTCAACTTTCCAACACTTAAGCTCTCATTTAGGGACTAAGTGTCCCAAAACTCTCTGAAACTCAAAACCGAACATCCCGGCAAATCGAAATAGCAGAAATAAACTTTGGGGAGCAGTTAATAAGGGATGGGGCATAAATTCCAAAAACGACCGGCCGGGTCGTTACACTCGGTAGATTTGATATCTTCGAAGTCAAACTTTGGTGTATACCCAGACAATAATAAGTCACACAATCAACCCTTAACCGTCTTTAGTTCTTATTGTTGTGTTCGTTTCAGCCATGACCACCGCTTGGTTTCATAAGCACGTAGAGAACTGGCTTAAAAAATTCTCCTTAAAGGGGCTATCACTTCACACTTACATAGTTGATTCCTAAACGTTTCATCCCATAGATACACTATTTGATTTACCCTATATCAAATTTAAAAATTATTAAAAAGCATTAATATTTTATCCATGGTACAGAAAATTGTCTCATCGCGAGAATGGGCCTAAAATTTAGTTGTGTAATGAACTGGCCCCCATTCTCCTATTTATTGCCTCCTTTATGTTATATTGTGGTTATGTAACTTCTCGGGGTGGTTGGTTTTGGTTTCAGGTGAGTTTCGAAGTGAAGTAGGACACTTAGTCCCAAGGTTGGAAGCTTAAGTTGAAAGAGTTGATCGGTGTTTGACTTTTGTGTAGACGAAGACTACAGAATGAAATTTTGATGCTTCCGGTAGCTTCGTATGGTGATTTTGGACTTAGGCGTATGTCCGGATAATGATTTGGAGGTCGTAGGTCGTTTTAGCTTGAATCGGCTATTAATTTTATGTTTGTTTATGATTGGGTGTTTATTATTTAGCTTAGTTCATGCTTCAATTGTAGAATTGATGGTTGCAAATATTGATTCATGCCTATTTGACTTAATCTCTTCTTGAGAAAGAGAGACCTAGTCTTGGTTAACTTATCTAACAAAGAATTGGGTCAATTGAGGGATTTATTGACCTAGTTTAAGGGTTCAACCTAGAGATAGTAACAAACCTACTTGAGCTCTTGTCAACCGGTTTAGTGTTGTGAGATATAATACATCCCAATCAACAAAATGAGCATAAAAGCCTTTATCCCATTAGGCAAACACCTAGGTCATGGTCACAATCCTAGGCTTTTTATATATTTGGAAAACCTTTAAAAACAATTATCTCTAGTCTTATGTCTTTAAATTTGCAATCATTAGCTTAATTTTAGATATAGAAACTAAAACCTCATTGTGGAAGTGTAATCTAGATACTTCACTTACTCATTCCGAATATATACTCCTAGCTCCCATCTTAACTCCCTGAGGATTCGATCCCGACTCTTTGTTGGGTTTTATATTGCATACAATTGTGTCATACCTCTTTTGAGGCATGCATTTGAACGTGATTACGTCCACAGAAGCGGAAGTCTCTGGGCATTGTGGAGGCCGTACCCGCGATGGAATTTTTGGAGGTGAGGACTCGTAGGAGCGACCTATATTCCGCATAAGCGGAAATCGCTGGGAGAAAAGGGGCAAATCGAAGGTCTTATTTCGTTCTTCATCTTGGCCTAGATAGCACGATTTTTGGAGATTTTTAGAGATATTTTCAAGGAGTTGATCGAGGTAAGTGATTCTAACTCGGATTTGGCTATTATACTAAATCCATCATTGTGTTTATCATTTAAGTGTTTTGAGTTGGAAAATTTTGGAAAATTTGTGAAAACTTCATAGATTATATTTTGAGGATTTGAAGGTCGATTCGAGATCAGAATTGAGTAATTTTAGTATTGTGGACTTTTTATTGAATGGATATTTGGAATTTGTAAGTTTGGACGGGTTCCGAGACGCGATCCCGGGGTTGACATTTTGAGTTGACTTTTTGATTATTCCTTAAAGATTTTAACCTTATTATCCAAAATAGTTTTTTATGGTTTGTATTTATGGTATAAAGTTATTTCGGCTAGATTCGAGCCGTTCAGAGTTGGATACTCACAGAAAAAGCTTATTAGTGGATTATGTTAGCTTGGTTGAGGTAAGTATCTTGCCTAACTTTGTGTGAGAGAAACTACCCCTTAGGATACTGATTGATTCATTGGTGCTATGTGAAAGCCGTGTACACAAGGTGACAAGCGGGTACACGGGTTGTACATGGTAATTGACCATTCTAGGCTACTTATACTCCTTCCATGCCTTAATTTAATTGTCATATCATGTCTAAAATTTCATAGTCAATCTATTTATTCTTGTGTTAATCTATCATTACATCCCTTAAATGGTTTCGTTAACACTTGTTGTACATCCTAGTTGATAAATTTCTCATTCGTTAGTTGCTCTTTTATTGTTACATGCTATCTCTTTCATTGTTGATTATCATTATTTGAAATTATTGTTCGTGTTATCTCTTTCATTTTCAGTTTCCATTATTTGAAGTCATTGTTATACATTATCTCTTTTATTGTGAGTTAGTCTTATCTAATATCGTGGTTATACATTATCTATCTCATTATTGAATTATATAGTGTTGAAGTTGTGAAAGTCATTAACACGGTGAGGCAAAATTATTTGTTGTTGAGACACCTTTCTTGTTGAGCATTTTACATTCATTGTTGTTGTTGACATTCTTGTAAACGTTGTGGTGAGACCATGGGATATTGCTGTTGAAACATTGATATTGTTGATTGTTGGCAAGTTGTGATATATGGGCACTTGTGGTGCGAGTTGTTCTTATGATGTGTTATTGACGCGCATGTGACGGTATAAGGCTTGCGGTTAATGTACATGTGACGGTATAAGGTGGGACTTATGTGCGTGCTGCTTGTAGGGTGTAACGACCCGACCGGTAATTTGGAGCTCTAGCGCATCGTTCAGCGGTTTGAGGCCCTGAGTAGCTTCACTTCAGGTATTATTACTTGTACGCATGGTCGGAATTGAATTCCGGGAAGTTTGGAGTTGATTTGGAAAGAGAATTCTCATTTCGGAAGCTTTAAGTTGAAAGAATTAGCTGAGATTGGATTTTTGAGTAAACGACCTCGGAATCGGGATTTGAAGGCTCCAGCAGGTTCGTATGATGATTTCGGACTTGGGCGTATGTCCGGATCGGGTTTTGGAAGACCCGAGAACGTTTCGGCACCTATTGTGGAAGTTGGCATTTTGGAAGAATTTCGTAAGTCTGGGTTGAAGTGCATTTCAGTCTTATCAATGTCCGTTAAGGGTTACGAGTCTGGGAATAGCTCGGTATGGTGATTCTGGTGTTGGGAGCATGATCGGAAGTGAATTTGGAGGTCCGTGGGTCATTTTGGAGTCATTTGGCTAAAGATAGAAATTTGAAGGTTTTTGAGAAAGATTGACCTGGAGTGAAATTTTGGATATCGGGGTCGGATTCCAATTCCGGAAGTTGGAGTAGGTCCATAATAACGGATATGACTTGTGTGCAAAATTTGGGATCAATCGGACGTGATTTGATAGGTTTCGGAATCGAATGTACAAGTTTGAAGTCCTAAAGTTCATAAAGTTTGAATTGAGGTGTGATTCGTGATTTCGGCATTGTTTGATGTGATTTAAGGCCTCGAGCAGGTCCGCATTATGTTTTGGGACTGGTTGGCATGATTGGTTGGGGTCCCGGGGGCCTCGGGTGGATTCCGGATGGTTAACAGATCAATTTTGGAGTTTGAAGAAGAATTGAGATAGCTGATATCTGGTGTAACCGCACCTGCGAGGTTTTGGCCGCAAGTGCGGAGCCGCAGAAGCGGCCAAGGGGTCGCATATGCGGTTTGGGCGAAGGGGTGCAGTGACCACAGGTGCGGCACCTTAACCGCAGATGCGGGAGCGCACCTGCATTGAGGAGACCGCATAAGCGATTTTTGGCCCTGAGCCTGGGACCACAGAAGCGGCACGTGCGCCGCAGAAGCGAGGGTCGCAGGTGCGGCTTGTGCACCATAGGTGCGGAAAGGCTGGGGACAGTGTGTTCTTTTAATAATCGGGAGATGGTCATTTTTCTCCCATTTTCATTTGCTGTGGGCGACTTTGGAGAGCTTCAAGTAGGGTTTTTCATCATCAACGACAAGGTAAGCTAACCCCACCTATCTTGAGTTAAATATATTGATTATGTATGGATTTTAGCATGTAAATTGATAGAAATTTGGGGGTTTGAGGAAAACCTAAAAAATTCATATTCTTGGACTTTAACCACGATTTTGGTCATGGATTTAAGGGTAAATTATATATTTGAGTTCGTGAGGGTATAGGTAAACTTTATCTTTGAAAAATATCGGAATCCGGGCATGTGGGCCCGAGTGCAATTTTGTCAACTTTTCGATCAGGGTTAGGAATTGTTATAAATTGGATTATAATGAGTAGGTGATCTCATATTCATGGGTTTACATAATTATTGGCTAGTTTTGGAGCATTTTTGCATCGATTTGAGTCTTCGGAAGGGCGTGGATTGCCGGTTATGGAACTTCGGAGCGAGGTGAGTCTCCTTTCTAACCTTGTAAGAGGGAATTATACCCATAGGTGAGTTACTTGGTTTTGTGCTCCTATTTGTGGGGGCTACATACGCACGAGGTGACGAGAGTCCGTGCGTAGCTACTATTATGTTTAAGTCCGGGTAGTTTAGGACCCAAAAGCATGCTATACTTGGAATATTTGTAATCTTATTGACAATTTGAATTGCTTAAATAACATCGAATTAGTAAATGAATTTTTAAAAAGGATTAAACTTCATTTCTTTGGTTTGTTAACAGAGAATTGGCTTTTCTTTGGATAAATTGCTCCTTGATGAGTTCTTGATTGATTGTTTGAATGTGTTTATATATTGTGGAACGGGCCGAACGCCTCGGTAGATTAAATAAATGCATCTATGGTTCGCGCCATTCGACCATCTGGCGGTGCACAGTTTAAATATTGTTGGATCGGGCCGTACGTCCTCGGCGTGATTTGCGCATGCTTGCCTTGAAATTACTTGAAGTTGATATTGTTTCTTCTCAGTTTGAGAATATATGTATAAATGATGAAGAAGGAAATTTGGGAATTTCACACAAAAGAAAGGATTGTTTACTTGCCTCACTCTATCTAATTACAATCATGTTTATAAAAATCCTCGATTAGTTGTATTATTGTCGTATCATTATTGTACCACTAGTAAGTGTCAAAGTCGACCTCTCGTCTCTACTTCTTCGAGATTAGGCGGGATACTTACTGAGTACGCGTTATTTCGTACTCATGCTACACTTACTGTGCATTTTTGTTGCACTAGCAGATGCATCTCTAGCGGCCTAGTGGGCGTAGCAGCATGGTTGACCCGGAGACGTAGGTGAGCTGCACTTCTCGAGATGACCCGCAGCCAACAGAGTCTCTTTTAGATTTCCATATTTACTTTCTGTCCTATTTGTATTCCGGGCAGTTGTTGTATTATATTGTTTTTTAGAGATAGCTCATGTACTTGTGACACCGGGTTCTGGGATGTCTATGGGATTAGTCAGTATTTTGAAATTGTTAAAGATAGCATTATTTATTTTGTGAAATTTATTCTTTATTCTTTATATGTATAAAAGAAGAGAATTTAGAAATATTTAAAACGAGAAGTTACTAGTTATTTAGTGTTGGCTTGCCTGACAATGGTGTCCAGCGCCATCATGACCCTTTGTGGATTTTGGGTCGTGACAACATGGTATTAGAGCACTAGGTTCCCTTAGGTCTCACGAGTCATGAGCAAGTCTAGTAGAGTCTCGCGGATTGGTACGGAGACGTCTGCACTTATCTTCGGGAGGCTACAGGGCTGTTAGGAGCACTTCCCTTCTTGATTTCCTCATCGTGCGATATTCCTTTGAGGCTTATGCCTTTGTTTCCTTCCCAATCGATCTTGTGCGACGCGAAGTGCTTATTATAAATTCGGAATTTAGAAATTTTAAATGTACTATAGAGGTGGTGCGGGATGCTTCTCCCAACATAGTGGATTTGACTATTGTCGTCACCTTGTGGAAGGATATTCTGTCGTTTCAACTCAGTAGTTGTACTTCTTAGAGCTCTGAGGCTAGGCACAAGTTGCCATGATGCTTATGAACGATTGTGGCGCAGTATTGATGTGATGGCAGGATGCTTGCCTACGTGTCGGGGAAGTGAATGACTTGAAAGGAGGTTTACTCAGTGCATGATTTAGAGATTCGATATTTTTTCCCCGGCAGGGGAAAGGCAATCGGGCTAAGAATGTTCAGATTTGGGTTGACGGAGTAGCAAGGCTTGGTATTTGCAAGCGTGGTGGAATTTTCATCTGTGATGAGGTGCCGTTGTCTTTGTTGAATGTGCTATGTTTCCCGGTGTTAAGACGTTCCACAATTCGCCTTTGGGGCAGGATATTGTAAGATAGCAATGGAGATGCGGCTGTCAGAGATCGCGTGGTGTGTTGGTTCGGGATTGAATCAATGTTTATGATGTCTGTGGCTCGAGAAGAGATGACCTCCGGAGAGGTTTAAAGTTAGTAGCGGTCTATTGGTTCAAGAGCTACTGAGTTAGATTTTTGATCGAAGGCATCAGCTGAGCAGCGAAGGATGATGAAGGACATGTAGGAAGTGTCATGCAGTGGTCAAATTTCTAGAAGGCCAAGTGTAAGAAGCGGAAGTCGAATAGTTGCTTAGAGAAGAGGGTTGGCCAAAGTGGGAGAGTGGCAGAGTAGCACGTGGATGCAGTGGCAGGATAACTATACCCTTGAGGAAAGTTTGGAGTGAGTTGGGAATTTTTAGTGGACGGTGATTGGATCTACGAGCTTAAGTTGAAATATTGGCTAGCAGAACGGCGGAAGACTTGATATGATGGAAAGGAGCTGCTTGATATGAAGAAGGATATGACATAACTTTGAATTGGAAGATATTGTCGCACATTTAGTTGATGTCCACGAGGAGTAAATGGACTTGTGTAGCTGGTGGATGAGCATGGGCTCAAGATTGGGTTATTGATGTCATAGTAATTATACCCCGTGCAGCAACGTTGGAAGATGTCCACGCATAGTCTCCACATTTGGGGATGTCTCCTATGAGCAGATCAGCGGTCGCGTGGTTGGAAAAGCTTCGGCGAAGGATTTTATTAACTATCCGGTAGGAGGTCTAATATGTGAATGTTGCTAGAGATTCAGAGTGTTCATGAAATTCTAAAGGAAGGATTTTGGGGAATTTGGCGGTTTAATTGCGCAAGGTCATGTCAACAAGAGATAAGGGATCTTGGTAGGTTCCAAGGTTGTGTAATGGTGGCTTCAAGCTAAGTGGGAGAGTCCCACTGTCTACGATGGGGTGTATGATTATTTTCTTGTGAGGTTTCAAGTTATCGGCATATTGGTTGTTTCGACTAAGGAAAGAGAACATCATTAGTAATTTGATGCAAAGGAATTGAAGAATGTGTTCTGTAATTGGCATCATCGATTGATGTTCAGGCTTTGGGAAGACTCAGGAATTATGCTTTGCGTAGAAGTGAGTTGCAAGGAAGGTGATTCAGCCGGGTGCTTCTTGAGAGGGTGGTCATGCCAGAGTGGGTGACTCATAATAACGGTCATCGTGAATTCAAAGGTTAAGAATGCGGTGCCTAAGGGTTCAAGCCCGCGGTATGTTTAAGAATCGAGCTTGTGAAGCAGCCTATGATAAGGGGCTCAGAATGTTTTAAGATGTTTTGGCTTGTAGTGTAGCATTTGGGAGGAAAGGGAGAAAAGGACTTCGGATTCGCAAAGGAATTATCATAATGGATGTGCCAGTCGAGATGCGAATATGCACACAAGGAAGGTATGAAGTGGTTCGTGGGATTTGAGACAGCATGGTTTCGTGTTACAAGTCCACTCGGGTTGAGTTGTGACGACCCGGCCGGTCGTCTTAAGAATTAACGCCCCGATCCTCTATTAACTACTTTCCCCAAGTCTATTTATGCTAATTTGAATTGCCGAGATTTTCGGTTTTGAGTTCCGGAGAGTTCTGGGACACTTAGTTCCTAAATGAGAGCTTAGGTGTTGGAAAGTTGCCCGTAGTCGGAACAGTGTGAAGACGGACTCGGAACGAAAATCCGATGGTTCCGTTAGCTTCGTTAGGTGATTTCGGGGTTGGGAGCGTGTTCGGAATGTGTTTTGGAGGTCCGTAGCTAATTTAGGCTTGGATTGCCGAAAGTTGGAATTTTAAAGTTTCCGGTTCGATAGTGAGATTTTGATCCGAGGGTCGGAATGGAATTCCAGAAGTTGCAGCAGCTCCGTCATGTCATTTGGGATGTGTGTGTAAAATTTCAGGTCATTTGGACGAGGTTTCGGTAGGTTTTTTATCGAAAGCGTGTTTTGTTAGAATTTGAAGTCCTAAGGCTTAAATCATTGGTTAATTCGAGTTTCCGACGTTGTTTTAGGTTGTCTAAGGGTTGGTACAAGTTTGAATGATGTTATGGGACATGTCCGTAGGTTTGTTTGGGGTCCCGGGGGCCTCGGGTGTGTTTCGGATGCTCAACGGGCCATTTCCTCCTATTTTTGAACTGCTGTTGCTGCTTCTGGTATGCCTCTATCGCGTTCGCGGGCTGCCCTTCGCGATCGCGAAGGCTTAATTTGACCACCTGGAATTTTCCTCTTCGCGTTTGCCTAATCCCTCCCGCGTTCGAGAAGCCCAGCTTACTTCCCCATCGCGTTCGCGTAAGCTGTCACGCGTTCGCGTAGGGTAACTCCTAGACCTAGCTATTTTTCTTCATCGCGATCGCATTCCAGACGTCGCGTTCGCGTAGCTTCATGATCCCAAGCCTTCGCGTTCGCGTTCTCCCCCTCGCGATCCGAAGGGCATTTTTGGCAGCTTCTATTTTCCTTCTTCGCGAACGCGACCTTACTTCCGCGTTCGCGATGCATAACGGGCCTGGGCAGTATTAAATCATTCAAAATCGAGGGTTAGCCATTTTTATCAAAATACAAGCTTGGGAGCTCGGATTTGGGGGAAATTTCAAAGGTTTTTCGAGGGCAACTACTGTGTAACAATTCTCTACTCTCTTATGCTTAAAACCCACTAATCTAATGACGAATTCATCCTTAATTTCGAATTTTTGAATGAAAAATGGGGAAAACTTCATAGACCAAACTATTGAGTTTTGGGTGGGTGTTTAACCTCCGATTTGGGAGATATTTATATGCTTAGACTCGTGAGAGTACGAGGATTCTGAAAATGTGAAAATTATCCGGTTCCGAGATGTTGGCCTGAGGAGCGTTTTGGTCATTTTACCTAAATTCGCGTCTTAGCGTAAAATTAAATAGTAGAATTAGTTGCTTGTGATGTTATTTACGATGTGTAATTGAATTGAATAGATTTGGACCATTTGGAGTCGGATACTGATGGCAAAAGTGTGGTTTCGAGTTGATTTTCGAGCCGGTTTGAGGTAAGTGGCTTGTCTAACCTTGTGTGGGGGACCTTTCCCCTTAGGATATGATATTTGGTAATTGAATGCCTTGTACATGAGGTGACGAGCGCGTACTTGAGCTAATTATTGAAAAATTCGGTTTTACTTTAAATATTTGGATTGAGTTTCTTTCTTATCTGCTTTATTTTATTTGCAATTATAGACTGTGTTAGCCAGAAAAGCATGCTTAGTTGTTCTAAATTGTCTATTTGTTCAAGTTGCCTTGTTTGCACTACGTGAAGCATGTTAGGCTAGAACTACCTATTGCCTTGTATTTTTGAGCTTCGTTTATGAATATTCTTCGTGTTGTGACTGCGTATTTACATTGGGACTACGGATGTGGGATTCCGATAGCTCCCCCCCTTGGTTGTTTGCTTTGGGACTACGGGTTAGATTCCCGGTAGATCCCCCTGCATATTTATTTTGGGACTGCGGGTTAGATTCCCGATAGATCCCCCCGCACATTGATAGTTGGACTACGGGACGGTATCCCGGAAGATCCTTCGGATATACTCATATGATGGACTACGAGACGGTATCCCGGGAGCTCCTTGGACAGTTGATGAAATGGACTACAGGACGGTATCCTGGGAGATCCTCGTTGTCGGTATTGGTATTGAGCTGTTTTACTCTGTGTTGTCTTATTCTCTGAGTGTTAATTGTTGCCTTGTATAACCTGTCTTACTTCATAGCTGTACTCACTACTTCCGTTTATTTCATGTTGTTGCAAGATTTATTATTATGCTTATTCTCAGTAGGGCCCTGACCTTCCTCGTCACTACCCAACCGAGGTTAGGCTTGGCACTTACTGAGTACCGTTGTGGTGTACTCATGCCCCTTCTGCGCATGTTTTTCATGTGCAGATCCAGGTACTTTATCCCAGGCATATCACTCTCGAGGCGGAGAGATCTAGCAGAGACTTCGAGGTACATCTGCCGCGTCCGCAGACCAGGAGTCTCTATCTTATTCTAGCTTTAGCAGTTAGCTTTTCCTTTCGTACTTTTGCTTTAGACATTCTGGAGTTAGCGCCGTGTATTACTTTCCGTTAGCTTGTGTTCCCGTGAGTTTCCGGGTTTTGGGATGATATTGTAGACTTCGGCATTATTGGGTTGTATATGCCGAGCGGCATTTATATACAGTTACCCTTCTAGTTTGTTTAGTTTAATTATTTGTTTCCGCAATTTATGCTATTTCCGCATTGTTAGGCTTACCTAGTCGTAGGGACTAGGTGCCATCACGACATGTTCACGGAGGGCGAACTGGGGTCGTGACAAGTTGGTATCAGAGCTCTAGGTCCATAGGAGTCACGGAACACAGGCCGGTTTATTAGAGTCTCGCTGATCGGTACGGAGATGTCTGTACTTATCTACGAGAGGCTATGTAACTGTTAGGAAAATCTTCACTTCATTTGATTTCCTCGTCGTGCGATATTTTGACATCACAATTCTAAACATCTGTCTTCTATTCTCTCACAGATGGTGAGGAAACGCGCTACTCGGGATGATCAGGCACCCGCGCCCCCTACTGTAGCCGTCAGAGGCCGGGGCCGGGGTAGAGGTTGAGGACGCGCACGTGGTGCAGCCAGAGCACCTGCGCGAGCTGCCGCCGAGGCACCACCAGCGGATCCAGCCGGAGCCCAAGCACCTGGCACGCCAACTACTGCCACTACTACTCCAGCTCTTCAGGAGACTTTGGCTCAGTTCATGAGTATGTACACCACCTTGCTGCAGCCACATCCCAGGCTGGGGTGGGGGGGAGCACAGACTCCCGCCGTCCGCACTCCTGAGCAGCGAGTGCATGTTGAGCAGGCTCCCGAGATTATTCCTGCACTGCCTGCAGTGCCAGTTCAGCCCGAGGACGGGTCAGCTGCTTCAGAGGACGAGCAGCGGAGACTTGAGAGGTTCAAGAAGTACGATCCCCCAGTATTCAGTGGATTAGCATCAGACGATGCCTTGGGATTTCTAGAAGAGTGTCACCGTATTCTTCGCACTATGGGCATAGTAGAGTCCAGCGGGGTTTCCTTCACTGCCTTCCAGCTTTGGGGAGCCGCCTATGATTGGTGGCGCACTTATGAGATAGACAGTACAACTGAGGCTGCCTCACTGACCTGGACCCAGTTCTCAGATATGTTCATGAGAGAGTTTGTTCCCCAGAGTCTCAGGAACGCATGGCGTGCAGAGTTTGAGCATTTGCGCTAGGGTGCTATGACCGTTTTGGAGTATGCTATCCGCTATACCAGGTTGGCCAGGCATGCACCGGCCTTGGTTGCTACAGTTCGTGAGAGAGTTTGCACGTTCATTGAGGGTCTTATCCCACCCATCAGATCTAGCATGGCTCGAGAGTTGGAAATGGACATTCCTTATCAACAGGTAGTGAGCATTGCTAGGAGGATTGAGGGTATGCTCGCCAGGGAGCGAAGGGAGAGGGAGTCCAAGAGGTCTCGAGAGTCGGGTCACTACTCTGGTGCCCGTACCCCAGCAGCAGGTTGTTATGGCAGANCGGTATCTTGGGAGCTCCTTGAACAGTTGATGAAATGGACTACAGGACGGTATCCTGGGAGATCCTCGTTGTCGGTATTGGTATTGAGCTGTTTTACTCTGTGTTGTCTTATTCTCTGAGTGTTAATTGTTGCCTTGTATAACCTGTCTTACTTTATAGCTGTACTCATTACTTCCGTTTATTTCATGTTGTTGCAAGATTTATTATTATGCTTATTCTCAGTAGGGCCCTGACCTTCCTCGTCACTACCCAACCGAGGTTAGGCTTGGCACTTACTAAGTACCGCTGTGGTGTACTCATTCCCCTTCTGCGCATGTTTTTCATGTGCAGATCCAGGTACTTCATCCCATGCATATCACTCTCGAGGCGGAGAGATCTAGCAGAGACTTCGAGGTACATCTGCCGCGTCCGCAGACTAGGAGTCTCTATCTTATTCTAGCTTTAGCAGTTAGCTTTTCCTTTCGTACTTTTGCTTTAGACATTCTGGAGTTAGCGCCGTGTATTACTTTCCGTTAGCTTGTGTTCTCTTGGAATTAATTTTATTCGGAAGTATTCTAGTATTATGGCCTGCTATGTGTGGGCGGATCCCGGAAGGAGCTATGGTGGCTTAGGCCACTATTTGAAGAATTGCATCTTCTGCAATTGCGAGAATTCACTCGTGTGCTGCTATGGTTCTCTTGGAATGAGTTACGTAAAAAGATTCCATGTGAGGAAGTGTTTACCATGTTAGTGGTTCAGGAGTTGTGATAAAATTCTTGTACTATCACATGCTGGCTTGTTAGGTGCGGTGAGCGGTATGGAAATTGAAAGTGAGGATCAAGGTTGCGGTATGGTGTTGACAAGGATGTCACAAGCTCGGATGAGCATGAAAGGGGTTTGAATGACAAGAGTCAGCTGGCATTGTCTTCAGCATCACCTGGGATCGGTGCTTTGTGAAAGGGGCTTTGCACCCTGGTTACAGACTCTTGATCGCTTTTCAGTGTTAGTGCGGCCGGTGGTATGGATGTGCAGGCTTGTTACCTATTACGGAAGGTCGTGGGAGCGTGCCCCATCGGAATGTTGTATTGGTGTGACATGTAGTCACTTGATTGATTGAAGATTTAAACCAAGTATGAAGATTTTGGTAATATCACTAATTTGAGAACTTATGCCTGGAGGGCACTCGATTTATTGGGTTGTGGACGATGGAGGTTTACTCCGATTATGATGGTTGTCCTTGTGAGTTATAAGAAAAGGGTTATTATGGACCCAGGAAAGGCTATTGGCATAGTTTGGTACGATCAGAATCGGCTTGAGGTTTGTGAATGGATTTAAATATGAATATGGGCTCTATATCAGGTCGGATGTGTTCAATTCAGCGTAACGCTGCTTATGGAGGAATATTCGGACGCCGGATGTTATCTCGTCGTCGTCTATTTCATGCAATGTTATATTGTTCTCTGTGAGTTGCGAAATGGCTTGGTAAATTTCTTATGTGTTGAGGTTCCGCGTAGCGATGATGTTGTGTGAACAGGATGGCTCTTTAATTTCAGAACATATATCGCACCTCAGTTGTGCTTGAGTTTGTTAGCTTATGGCGCTATATGTCCCCTCAGGGACGGTGTTATGCACTTAGCGTGCTTGTGACTGATATTCGGTATTTTGTTGTAATGAACAATTTAGCTCGATGTGCATCTCCTTATGTGAGTTTTATGTGCGGATCGGGTTGCACACCGCAACAGTGTGATGATAATTACAGTCCCTTATATTCAATTCTGTATGTTTTGTTTCCCATTTTCTGAGGAAGGTTCATATTAGTTGCGTGATTTGAGTAGTCCCTTCTGTAGACATGTGATTTTTGACCCTCCCCAAGATTTTTATAATTTAGCACGTAAATATTTTATTTAGGCCTAATATAGCTATTTCAACTCATTTTTACTCTTTTACTTTATTTTTATTACAAGAAAAATAAAAATTACAAAAATATTTTAGTTTACGTATCTTTCGTAGATTTAAATAAAAAATAGTACCTTATATTTATTTTTATATAAATCTTGAAAATACAAAAAATAGTTTTATGTTTTATAGTTTAATTCAATCAATTAAAATTAGTTTTATATTTTTGTATTATAATTGTACATAATTTTAGAAGGAGGAATTAGTTTTAGGTTGGTTTATCCCATCTTTATAAATCTTGTAGTCCATTTTTTTAGTCTTTGGCCCAATTCCCTAGTCCATAATTCCTAGGCCCATACCCCTAACCTAATACCTACCCCTATATAATAATACCTAGACCTATAAACCTGGGGAACAATTAACGCCTACCATCTAAAGAGAAGAACACAAAAAATAACGCTTGGGGACGGAAACAAAATCAAAGAGCCGCAACACTCCAAAAATGGATGACCTCTCTTTCCCATTCTAAAGGCTAACGCCAGATTCCCCCTAATCCGAAGAACCTATGACCTCATCCCCTAAATTGGAAAGCTAATACCTACACACCCAAAAGAGAGGAACGGACCCCATTCCCAAAAGAGAAAACGCAGCAGAAGTTAACGCCTCCCTCCCATTTTTGCTGATTTTCATCTTCTTCTTTAGAAGTTCTTATTCACACAAAAAAGAGAACCAGCAGTGATAGGCAACCCACAAGAAAAATCAGGCTTAAAAAAAACAAGGCAAGAGGTGTTCGGAAATCGCATCGAGTGGTTGAGGCTGAAATCCGGTCCGCGGTAACCTGTGCTTTGTCGGAAATCGAAGTGTAATCACATTCAAGATAAAACTATATAATACAAAGGTATTTTTCCTTTTCTACCTTGCTT
Source organism: Nicotiana attenuata (assembly GCF_001879085.1). Lineage (NCBI taxonomy): Eukaryota > Viridiplantae > Streptophyta > Magnoliopsida > Solanales > Solanaceae > Nicotiana > Nicotiana attenuata. The sequence continues at coordinate 85,756 of NW_017673906.1, read as the reverse complement.
CAATTTTTAATTCATATATCATGAATCAGTGGATTATTTGTTATTTATTTATTGCTTTTTTGTGTGAAATATAAATAGTAGTGATTTTTGATCTTTTGTTTCTTTTTTTTTTTCGATTTTAACATTGATTTTATGTTCAGATCCAATATTCGTTATTTGGATTCTTTTTTGGGGTCTGGCCGTAGAGATCATATAAAGTTAGAGTGAGTTTTGATTTTTTATGTTCCTATTTATAGATTGGTAGTTGCTATTAATTATTTGTTGGCTCTAGGGAGTGTCTTCTGTTTTTCTTATATTTGTATTAGCTTCTTTGTCTTTCTTTCTTACATGTCTAATTGGTCAGATGTTGAGTATTGCGATTCATACTTGGATTTGATTTAGTTTTTATTGTGCTGAAATTTACCCACATAACAAAGATATGGTCATATCTACGTCCCTTTTTGTGAGTTCTCCAAAATGTGTTACTTAGTTTTCTTTGTTAAAATTATCATAGTCGTTGCGGGTGTTTACTATGTGCTTGGTAGTTAATTATTTTTTTTATTTTGTTAATAATGCCATGGAACTTGGAAGCAAGTTGTTGGCTTTGTGTTGATGACGGAACATTCGTTGTTGTTTTAGGCGTTATAATAAAATTATCATAACTACGGATACGGATCCCGTAGCGTAGTTGTGATACATAATTAGTTTTAAAGATGAATATTCGTAGTTCTTTTAATTGAATGCATTTTCTTTGAAATAAATTGAGGTGCGCCGCGCCAAACAAAACAAACAAATTGCGGGGCGCTCTTTAAATGCTTATACTAAAAATACTTAGACTTCGAGATGGGCCGTTTAGCGAATTTCACGGCTTTCTCCAAAAATAATAACGCGATAGTCTCTTTAGGCGCGTGTTTAATAAATTTACCTTCTTAAACTAGGGTGCACATATATGTGACCCAAATCCGAATTCCAACGAAGTTAAAATATGTCAAAAATCACGGGTGCATTTATGTGACGTGGTTCGAGACGTGTTTAACGACGTTGCAATCTTCTTTAAAAAATAAATAAAAGCAGTTAAAAAGTTGAAAAGCACATAGATTAAAACATGTACTAAAATCAAATAAATAAGCCAAATATGACAGTTGAGCGACCGTGCTAGAACCACGGAACCCGGGAATGCCTAACACCTTCTCCCGGGTTAACAGAATTCCTTACTCGGATTTCTGGTTCGCGGACTATTGAACAGAGTCAATAATTTCCTCGATTCGGGATTCTAAACCGGTGACTTGGGACACCATTAATCTCCCAAGTGGCGACTCTGAAATCTTAATAATAAATCCCATTCCGATTGTCCTTTAAGTGGAAAAACTCCTTTATGCCCTTGCGGGTGTAGAAAAAATAAGGTGTGACAGCTATGGCGACTCTACTGGGGACACAAACCCAGAACATCGGTTCAGGGTTTAAGAGTTCGAGCTTAGAAAAATTGTTATGTTCGGCTTTATCTGATTCCTACATGTTTCATGCTAAATGTGCAAGATGTTGCTTTTACCGCTTTGATATTATCTGAACTGTATATATAAAACTGTTACGAAGCCCTTCTCTTCTCACCTCTGGGGATGTGCTCACTGGTGGAGACTCCCTATTCTGTTAGTGTCATACCTTAAAATAAGAAAGAGGCAGACAAGTTACTAAGCTGGATGGCCTTTTGGTTCCCGGTACGTAGCCCCCTCCTCGACTCGAGTTGTCCGCTCGAGTACACAGTCTAGAACATATACCCAGGTTTTAAACCTAGAATAACTTGACCTCATGCCGGATCCCTAGTAGGAACGCTTATCTGCATCACGTGCATTTTGACTTAGGGGACTCAACACAGGGGTTGGGTCCATCTAGGACAGGTGTACCCGGAATAATGGACCATCCTGATGATTACTTGTGCGGGATCCCGAACCGCAGATGATATTCGAATGCACAAAATCGACCACTGCCTTCTTGGTCACAGATTTGAAAGTTTTCGCCTCAACCCACTTAGTGAAATAATCAGTGGCTACCAGATAAACCAGTGCCCATTTGACGCCACTGGCTCGATTGGCCCAATGACATCCATTCCCCAAGCACGAAGGACCATGGTGCCGGATATCGTATGCAAATTCAGATGGTGGAGAAATGAAATCAAAAATCTCCATGTACCTGACATTGATGACACTTGCGCGCGAAACTGATGCAATCCTGTTCCATAGTAAGCCAATAATAACCTGCTCGGAGAACCTTCTTTGCCAATACATATCCACTCATATGCGGTCCACACACTCCCGCGCATCTATGCATCTTAATAAACCAAGATCTGGANGATTCTCACCGGATGTGAGATACCGTAGGCAACCCTCATCCGGGTCCAACCTACCCCTTTCAACAAATAGCCTAAAATGCCAAAATTTTTTAATTTCGTCATGAATAAGTCGGGTGCCGCCATTCTTGTTTAAAATAAGCCGAATGTCCCCAAAAGGGCGCCGGAAGGCTGTTTTTGCAAGAACAGCCACCCTGAGTCAGTTTCAACGGTTAACAGGCACAACCTTAAAATCTTCTCCCCGAAGTGCTGAAAGGCCGTAACTGAACCGGTCGTTTGTTTTAAAATTGGAAATTTGAACCAAAATAGTGTCATTTTTTTAGGTCAAAATAAGTGATTAAATCACCTTAATAAATGTGCAGGATGAGCACGACTCAAAATAAGTGGAACTTGCATATAGGCCCGCGGCGAGACCGAACGATGTCCCGCGGGCACTAGGAGCTTTAATGTATTCATGATTGTCTTTTGAGTGTGTATTTCCTTTTCTACCAGAGTTTGTCTTTTGAGTCTGTATTTCCTTCTACTAGAATTGGTCATTTGAGTCTGTATTTCCTTTTCTACTGGAGTCTGTATTTCCTTTTCGTTAAAAGTCAGTCAGTTGATTGAGTCTGTATTTTCGTTTAAAATGGAATAGGGATGGTAGAGTCTGTAGTTCTTTTCTGCACTAGAGTCTGTCAGTTGTTTAATCTGTCAGTTTTGAGTCTTTGTAATAGACGTATTTGCTATCAATAAAATTGAAATTCCCAAAAAATATTTTGCTTCTACTTTACATTTATTCTTCAAGAACTACGCTCGGTCTGATTCACGCGGAGTCGTGATACGTAGGCAATCTCCATAGGATTCGACCATAACTAAGTGAAAAAAGGAAAAACGAGAAAAGAATGAAAAGAAAGAGGTGAAAAACAAGAAAGAGAAGACAAGAGGGAAAAAGAAAAAAAGAGAGGAAAATAAGAAACCAAACAAAAGCAAATAAGAGAAAATAAAAAGGGAGCAAAGGAAAGAAAAGAGCGGAAAAATAATTTTGAGGAAAGGAGCGAATAGGAACAAGGAAAAACCAAGGCAAAAGAAAAAGAAGGAAAAGAAAAGAGGAAAAATAAGAGAGAAAAGCAAAAGAAAAGAGGGAAAGGCAAGAAACAAACAATGGAAAACACGAGGGAAGAATGAGAGGAAAGGCATGGCAAATAAAGGAAAATGAAAAGGCCGGGATGATGCATGCGACCGGTCAAAAGCATAATAGGAACTGTTAATTGCCTAGGTGCATTCACTCCCCAAATGTGCGGGTACCAATATGTTAAATGCCCTAACGCTAACGTGATGGTTTCATTTTGTCATGTCATTCCNGTCATTCCAGAAAAGTGGTTGGTTTGTGGTTTGAAAGTGGTAACTCTTCTTTACAACACAAGGACAAAAGGCAATGGCAAGCAACAAGAGAACTGAGTTGGTTGATATTGATGCTCGACAACAGTTGGTGGAACGGGATAATGGGTTGGCTGAAGAGGTGCGGATGCTGAGACAACACATGACAGACATGTATCAAGCCTGGATGACTGGGAAGGCGCCACCCCCGCCACCATCCAACCTCCCAGACGCTGTCATTACCAAAACTCCAGACACAACGCCAAGCGATCCTCCACCCTCTCCATATTTACCTGCTTATCATAGCTTTCCCAGCCACCCTAGTGGCTCCATCATTCGTCGTCCAAATATCTTTTCCCAAAAGTGCCCTCCGGTCACATCCACAGTTCTCAACAATGAACACCCGCCCAAAGCTCATAACGCCCAATATTATCCCTCCGAGGTTGCTCACGATAAGGTGTTAAGAATGGGAGAGCTAGTAGAAGAGGGGCTGAAGTCTAGCAAGATCATGAGTTATTCTGCTTTAAAAGTCACAACACAAGCAACTCAGAACGACACAGGAAGCTTGCTGGGTCAGAAGGAACACGATGATGTTGCCATGGTTGTTTCAGAGTCACGACATGGATCAAAGGGTCCGCCTCACCAATATACCCAGCCTCAACTCCAACCCCAAACCTATCCCCGAGCTCCACATAATCCACCTCAGTATTACCCTCCGAAGAATGTCCGGTCATATGTCCAACCATCAGGTCATTCCCTATGGCGAGCACCAGCGCCGCATAATGCCTCCTTGCCTTCACAACATTTTCGAGCACCCAACAACCCTTGAAAACAGGGGCAGGGAAGAGAACAGAGGAAAGGAAATAGTTTCACGCCAATTGGGGAGTCCTACACGAGCTTGTTTGAAAAGTTAAGGCATTCTGGCTTGATTGAGCCGCTCCTCGGCTATACTCCAAACCCACATGAAAAAGGCTTTGATCCTACTGTACGATACATGTACCAATCTTATGTCCAAGGGCATAGCATTAGAGATTTTCGTTCTTTGAAAAGGGAAATAGAAAGAATGATTCAAGAAGGGGTAATTGCGATCAATGACAGTGACAGGGAGCATGCGAATCCTCTTGGGAACTTGCTGAATGAAGTTGATGATAATGAAGTTGTTAATATTGATGTGGAACCCAGTGGCTAAGATGTCGCGCTTAGCAATTGGAAAGATGCTCCATTTCTTGGCTAGCTGAAGAGGAGTCTTCGTGGCTTAGTTTGGTGTCATTTCTGTTGTCCGAGTTATTTCAGGGTTGTAATCCGGACATTGTCTTGTGACTCAAACCCTTCTATCCTTCATTTTGTCTAGTTCCTTTAGTCGTAGTGTCTCATTTAGTGCTATCTAGGTTTGTTTTAGGGTTGCACCCCAGTTTATGTTTCTTGTTTGATTGTTTAAACCCTTTCACCGTCAGTCTAATGCAATTCTCCGTTTCCCGCCATTTCTAGTCATTTTATCTAGTTCCTTTTTCCTTTCGCAATTCTTTTCATGCTGGTTCTGGTGACATGACATGCACGCATAATTCTCAGCCTGGTTTTAAAAGTCAATTTAGTAAAGAAGCAATAAGACAATGTTGAAGATGTAAGGACAGTCGAGGGATTTTGAAATCTCTTCGAGCCCAAATTGTGTGAAACTGAGTCAGACGGAACATAAAGAAATACTGTGGAAATACATCATGCCACATCGGCTTGAAACCAAAGGCAAGTTTTCCCCAAGTCTACAGGGGCCGTTCATGGTACCGAGATTGTTGTCCAATGGTGCTAGGTAATTGACAAATGTAGAAGGCAAATGTGTGGATATGGTTAGTAATTCTGGTGCAATCTAAAGATGTTACGTATGTTTTCCTCATGTTTGTTTAATTGTGTAGCTTGTACTTGGCATGTTTTGGAGATTGGAATGACGAAGGCATTTTGTTCTGCCATCCAAACACTTTATCCTTTGTTACCCCTTTGAGCCTTGGTTATTTTCTTGCATACCCCTTTTTCGGAATCAATAATAAAACTCGTAAACCCGAGCGGGAAAAGTAAGTGGAGAAACAAGAGAAAAACAGTTAAAAAGAAAAAAGAAGAGAAAAGAAAAGAAAAGAAAAGAAAAAGAAGAGAAAAGAAAAGAAAAGGAAAAAAAAAGAGAAAAGAAATAGAAAAGAAAAGAAAAGAGAAGGAAAAGAAAAGAAATGAAAAGAAAGAAAAGGAAAAGTGGAAAGGGAAAGATCATAACATCGAAGTAATTTTATGGCATGAACTACGTTTGACTTGATTCCGAAAGGATACGTAGGCAGCCTCTCTCTGAGGTTCAGTCACACCGAAATAAAAGTCCAAAAGTCCCCAAAAAAGAAACTGGGGCAGAAGTTGTGGTTGTTGTGAGAAATCTGATTTCGAAAGTTGTAATTTTGAACCCATGTTGAATTGTTTTGAGCCTTTGATACCCTTTCTTTCTCACCCTATCCCAAAGCCCACCTTACGGTCCAAAGAAAGACCTTCCGATCAGTCTTCAAGAAGTGCCAAGTCAAGCAAGTAGAGGTTATTCATATTAGGGGCGACACTCCGGTCCAAACAAGGGAAATGAAAAATGAGAGAGTCTTATTGATGAAAGCCCTCACGGGTACCGCAAGGCGATGAAAGCTGAGAGAAATAAAAAATGAGAGAGTCTTGTTGCTGAAAACTTTCACGGGCACCATAAGGCGACGATGAGTTGAGAGAAAGAACAAAATGAGAGAGGCTTGATGGTGAAAATCCTTCGGGCACTACTAGTCGAATAAGGATTGTGAATCAGATTGGATAAGCGGAGCATTGAAGCCCAATTTCATGGTGAAAGGTACAACAAGAGCTGGACATCAGATTTTTCTTGACAAAATATCTACAGGTGCATGTCGTGGTCATTAGAGTTGGTATCCACACCTGATAGGTTTCTACCTCGTAGTTTTCTTGTTAGGAATCATCTCTTTCCTTTGTCCTTCACTCTGTTCCTTTTGTTTCATTTAATTCCTCCTCTTGAGTCTGTGTGGTCAAAACAAGTGAGAAATAACTTCAAAATCTGCCACCAAGCTTTCCAATTGAACAAAATGGGATCTGGTGAATACATCAAAGCGTTAAGTCAGGAATGAACAACAAACGCACTGAGCTGGTAACAGTCAACATGCTTTGGGATTCGTTTAAAATACGAAGGCTGGGTATGTATCAATTCATAGACGATGCAACAGAATGAGGGCTAAGGTGAACGGATCAAAGGTATTTTCTGTGAAAAGATTGACAAAAAGGGTGGTAAACCAGTGACAAGCGAGGTATTCCAAGCAGAAATCAAAGTTATTGTTGGAGTATGGCAAGTGAAGGAGCAATAGATCTCGGGGCCAAGGCCATTGCTTCAAATCAGGAAAGAACAACATGTGCGCTGAGTTGGTAACAATTAATATGCTTGGGAGTCCAGGTGAAACACAAAGGTTTGGTAAATGTCAGTACGAGCGGTGCAACAAATAAAGGGTATTGGGCCTGAACGAGAAGAGGTGTTTTCCGGGTCAAGGCTTACAAAGGAAGGGGTTAGTCAAGGAATGAGCAAGGTCGTCGAATTGAAACCAAAATGAAGGAGCAACAGACCTCAAGGCCGAAGCCAGTGGTTAAGTCAAGAAAGAATAGCGTATACACAGAGTGGGGGTAATGGACGTGCTTTGGGATTCATGTGAAACACAAAGGTTTGGTAAATGTCGGTACGAGCGGTGCAACAGATAGAGGGTGTTGGGTCTGAATGGAGAAAAGGTATTTTCAATGGTAAAAATGACAGAGGAAAATGGTTAGTCACCAAACAGGCAAGGTCTTCAAATGGAATCAGCGATCATGGGAAGAAAAGGAGCTATCACCCTCAAAGTTCAAGGCCACAAACCAACCACCACATTTTTAAACCGACAAGATTTTTCTTTGATTGAAACAGGGGCAGAAAGTTTTCGTTGGTCTCGGAGAAACCCTCCTTAGGAAAAGCAAGCACCCAAACAGGTATGACGGGAAATTCGTCAGGACCCTCCTGGAAAATGGGACTTAGTTTAAATTTCAAAACAATCATGAGTAGCATAAATTAGCATAAATAGGAATATAAGTTGGTTTCAAAGTTTGCACGTTTAAGATAGGATTCAATTAGGAGTTTTCAGGACCCTCCTGGATAATGGGATGTAGCTTTAAAGTTCGTTTCAGATAACAAGATATAGTGGGAGTCGTACCTTCAGTAGATATAACTTAGGTTAAAACTATCTTTTAACTAGAAGCTGTCAGGACCCACCTGGATAATGGGGAGTAGTTTAAGACCTTTTAGACAACAAATGTTAGGGGGGTAATACCTTTAGAGGATATAACTTAGGTTCATAATTATTAGAAGTTGTCAGGACCTCCCTGGATAATAGGACTTAGCTTTCAAATTCTTATAATAGTTGGTAGAATAGTTCAGTTTAACACTTACCCATGTACCCAGCTACCAAACTGGGGCATTTTCTTTGTTTTTGTCTATTTTTGTTGCAGTCAGGAGCCCACCTGGAGAACAAGGGAATACTTTTCAAGATCAGCAATCAGGAGACCGCCTGGAGAACAAGGGAATACATTTCAAGTTCAGCGGTCAGGCGCCCACCTGGAAAACAAGGGAAGTACAATTCAAATTTTAGCCTTTAAATTTTCATTATTGGATAACATGATGTGCCCAGTCACCAAACCGGGGCAGAAAATTTTCTTTGTTTGTCTATTTTGTTGCAGTCAGGAGCCCACCTGGAGAACAAGGGAATACTTTTCAAGTTCAGCAATCAGGAGCCCACCTGGAGAACAAGGGAATGCTTTTCAAGTTTCAGCAGTCAGGAGCCCACGTGGAGAACAAGGGAAGTACAATTCCAATTTTAGCTTTTTATATTTGATTAGATGCTGTACCCAGTTACCAAACTGGGGCAGAAAATTTTCTTTGTTGTTTATTTTGTTGCAGTCAGGAGCCCACCTGGAGAACAAGGGAATACTTTCAAGTTCAGCAATCAGGAGCCCACCTGGAGAACAGGGAATACTTTTCAAGCTTCAGCAGTCAGGCGCCCACCTGGAGAACAAGGAAGTACAATCAAATTTTAGCTTTTATTTTTAATATTTGATAACATGCTGTTACCAGCCACCAACTGGGGCAGAAAATTTTCTTTGTTTGTTTATTTTTGTTGCAGTCAGGAGCCCATCTGGAGAACAAGGGAATACTTTTCAGTTCAGCAATCAGGAGGCCACCTGGAGAACAAGGGAATACTTTTCAAGCTTCAGTAGTCAGGAGCCCGTCTGGAGAACAAGGGAATACTTTTCAAGATTCAGGGCAATCAGGAGCCCACCTGGAGAACAAGGAATACTTTTCAAGCTTCATGTTAGTCAGGAGCCCGCCTGGCTGAAGAAACAAGGAGTACAATTTAAGTTTTAGCTTTCAAATTCTTTGTTTTGTCTATTTTGAAGTCAGGAGCCCGCCTGGAGAGCATGGGAATACATTTCAAGTTCAGCAATCAGGAGCCCGCTTGGAGAGCATGGGAATACATTCAAGTGCAGCAGTCAGGAGCCCGCCTGGAGAACAAGGGAGTACAATTTAAATTTTAGCTTTCAAATTCTTTGTTTTGTCTATTTTGAAGTCAGGAGCCCGCCTGGAGAGCATGGGAATACTTTCAAGTTCAGAAGTCAGAAGCCCGCCTGGAGAGCATGGGAATACATTCAAGCGCAGCAGTCAGGAGCCCGCCTGGAGAACAAGGGATTACAATTTAAGTTTTAGCTTTCAAGTTCTTTGTCTTGTCTATTTTGAAGTCAGGAGCCCGCCTGGAGAGCATGGGAATACATTTCAAGTTTAGCAGTCAGGAGCCCGCCTGGAGAGCATGGGAATACATTCAAGTTTAGCAGTCAAGCATCCACCTGGAGAAAGGAAAAACGTCTCAGAATGCAACTCAAGTCAGCAACAAAAGAGGCTCACGGAAAGAATGCGAGTCAACAGTCCGAGGTGATCAACAGAAGTTAGTCACAATAAAGAAAGAAAAATGAGAAAGGTAAGAAGTTAATCCAAATGCAGAAGTCGATGAAAGATGTGGGTTGTTCAAGACGTGTCCGAGCTCACAAGCACTGCATACCTGGTCCTGATCCGAAAAGCTGAGGAAGGATGAGCTAGCACCTGCAACTAGCAAGTGTCAAGGTTCAAATCTAAAGTCTGCACGAAGAACCACTCAAGACTCAAGACCAAGCTTCAGAAGACTTATAGATAGGAATCTTGTAACTCGTAGTTGACAGGCTTAGTTAGTCTTTTTCATTTATTTTGATTTTGATGCAACAACAGGACTGCGGACCGGAACCTCGGCGGAACGGCACCTCGACTGGGTCTCCACCTCGGCATACTCCACCATCTCACTCAGCTCTGAACTACACGTGGCCTGATTCCTTTATAGCCAAGGATATGTAGGCAGCTCAGATACCAAGGCTCGGTCACATTCCCATTCTCTCTTAGTTTTAGTCTCTCCAAATAAG